>NC_069722.1:25794925-25814925 GCF_027358585.1 Pangasianodon hypophthalmus
TTCTGAGCTGTAAACATTGCGGGTGTAAATGTGTAAAAGTAAAAAGTGTTGCTCTGGGATCAGTCTTTCTCACATTCCGCTGCTGTACATCACGCTCGTGTCCTGCAGAGGGCGCTGCACTGAGATCAGTGTTGATCAGACGGAGCTACATGGGTTTCAGATGGCCACAGGATCGAGTGCTCACTCTGGACCGGGTCGGGTCGGGTCAAACACTTAGCTGATAAATCATGGTTTCTTTTTATCAGGTGTGTGATGTGTGTGATGTTCTGATGGAGAACCCACAGGGCTCTAGAGTGTTTCCTCACTTTGTGTGTACACTGATCATGTAGAACAAAATAAACCTGTAAGAGAAGCTTCTGTCTTTTCATTAGTGCTGTTCTCACTTACACACGATCCCCTACTAACGATCCCCTACTCCCTAATCCCCTAATTCCTACTCCCTAATCCGTACTCCCTATTCCCTAATCCCTAATCCCTGATCTTTATTCCCTAATCCCTAATCCTTATCCCCTACTCTCTATCCCCCAATATATAGAAGCTACGGTTAAATATAGATCTTCTGAGTTACCTTTTACTTCTAATAGATAAAGGAGCTCAGTATGGGAGCTTTTCTCTTTGATTGCTTTGAATGTTTATTCCTTGTGGCTCTTGATGAGCTGCATCAGGTGCGGCAGAGAACCAAATAATCACTAATCTTAAAAAAAAAAAAAAAAAAAAAATCCCAGAAGATATTTTGGGAAAAGTTTGTACACCCAGACGTGTTAGTTTGAAATTTACATCAAACATTTTAATCATTATCAAGATTCTGTGTACAAGAAGACTATAGAGGGGAATTTCCCTGTTTCTAGCTTTTCCCCAAACAGCAAAAGGAAACCAGCGAGTGGAGACACAGGAGCTCTCAGGAGCGCATCTGCTTCATTCCTGCTCATTTCCTCACCAGTGATTTTGTCTCCTTTTAATGAGGCTGGGGAGATTAATCTGTCTGAGCTCCACCCTTTTACCGGTCAATGCTGCATTCATGGAGAACTGTTTTTAGAGTGGAAAGAGAGGTCCATGAACCAGGGCACTGGGTTCCAGAGGAACCACTGATTTTCAACTCAATGATTCAGATCGGTGGAGGACATTAAAGAGGTGGTCTGTCATGAAGTCATCACGCCTCACGTCAAAGCTGGTGGAGGAGATATTCAACCTGTTACCAAGCGAGAAGGAATTCCCAAGAATCAGAGTTTCTCCCGTTATAAATGAGGAGCAAGAAGGTGAGGCCGAAGGTTCAATCCTGTTTTTCAAGACCCCTCAGTTAGAGTATTAAGAATCTGCAACCAAGAAAGTAATATATTACATCACAGTCAAGGTTATAACAGTAGGTTCTGTGGAAAGGCAGAAGATCTACAGCATTTGTTTTTAAGACTTGTCTTTTAAAACTTCTCAACAGCTGGTTTCAGGCGTTCGATGAGGAATTCTCAGAAAAAGTTTTTATTGGAGGAGTGAAGTAAAGCTTTTTAAATAGAAGGAAAGTGTGTTTGTTAAATTATTTGACAGGAACTGCAAAGTTAGCGATTTGGAAAAGAAGGAAAAACAAGGGGCTGCAGCTTTCTAGCACTGATGCTGAGATGATGTTTAAGAGTCTGGGAGCCGGAAGGCTGAAAGTAGAATTTGCGTATTATAGCCTCACTAATGATAAAATGTGTTTTTATGTTATTTGGTGTGTTGATGATGTTTCATGTACAGTTGATGATGGTTTGTTGATTTTGAATTTTTGAATTTTAAAGATCTATCTCGAGATATGGTTTGGTGATGTACGGTGGTAAATTGCAACAATAAAGATTTGTTAAACTTCAATATCTCTCTCTCTCTCTCTCTCTCTCTCCCTCCTCATCACCATGCATGTGATTCCACTGACGTCACAGCAGAGAGGAGTGTGTGTGTGTGTGTGTGTGTGTGTGAGCACTGAGGAGATGGATGTTAAAGGGAGAAGGGAGTCTCCTCTCACTCGTCCATTCTTCATGTGCTTCAGTGGTGAATCGATGCTGCAGGACGTGATGAGGCTGCACGATTCTGTGCACTCAGCTGACCTGTCTCACCTCATCGCCATATTTATACTGAGTGTGTGTGTGAAAGGGAGTGAGAGAGAGAGAGAATAACAGAGTGAGACAGACTGAGAGAGAGAGACAGGCTCAGTCCTGGGTTTTGTCCAGCAGGTGTCAGTGTTTGAGTTTGTATGATTCTGTGATTCTGTGCATGTATGTGATCATTTACACGTTTATCATTATGTACATATTTCTTTCATAAATATTACTCTATATATGAGAGTGTTTCATTAAACTGAATTATAATTTAAAAAACACACACTCCAGACAGACAGACAGACAGACAGACAGATAGATAGACAGGATGTTATAATGTGTAAACTTTTTGTCACATTGCATCACCTGGTGTGTGTTTAAACTTCTCTCCCTGAGGCTGCATGGGAAAGTTAAGCAGCTCTGCAGTGACACAAGCTGGAGTTTTTACTCTCACACACACACACACACACACACACACATTGAGTGAATGTGTGTGTATGTGTGTGGTGTGTTATTTATCATCAAAACGTTAAATAAGCAAAAATTATTATTTGTAAACTGTGAAAGTTTTTAGTTTTCACATTTTAAATTACATTTTAATGACTTTGTAATGAATACTAAAGAAATATTAATGAATATTAATGGCTTGTTAATGAATATTAATGAATAAACATGGACTTTGTATTTGAGAAATGATTGGGAGTGGTGTGAGTTAGTTTTGGGGATACAGGATCTCTGATGGAGGGTTAGGGTTAAACAGGATTTCCTGTTTCTCACACAGCTATTTTTCCATCTCCAGCTAAATGAGCTCCTGGATGCCGTCCAGTCTGGACACAAGGCTCGTCTTTATACTGAACCCTGCTCTCCACAAAGCCTGAGAAACATCCTCGTCTCTGTCCTCGCTCTGCTCGTCCTGTCATCAGCCTTTCATAATGTGATTTCCAGCAGGATCGACTCGACCACAGAGCCTGAGAAGGTTCAGGTTTCATCACCTCACTCCTCACAGGAGCTCCTCAGGGTTCAGTACTCACTCCAGTCTCTTTCTCATTGTGCTTTCTCATGAAGATCAGATCATCTCTCACACATTATCTGAAACTGAACCTTCACAAAACAAAATGCTGTCAATCACCATCCACACACACACACACACACAAAATGTTGGTGTGATTTTTAGACGATGAGCTCATCTTCTCAGATCACATTCAGATCCCACAGATTTCTTCATCTTTACAGCATCTGAAGAACGTGAGCTCTTCTCACTGCAGAATTCTTTTCCAGAAACAGAGGTGTGTCTCCGTTACGCTCGATTCTGACCTTGAAGTTAAGCACATTTTCTTCATGTCATTTCTAAATCGTCTCTTGTTTTTATGTTACATCATATTACATTTAACAACAAAGAAAAAATCACTATTTCCGTCTTCAGTCCTTATTTTCTATCCCTCGATCCCTAATTGTTTCAGGTTTAAAGTGAGTGTTTATGCTTAAAGGTGGTGGTTTAGACACCAGTGAAAATCTCCGTCTCGGACCCGTGAACTACTCGCAGGTGATTTTAATAATGAAAATCCACTGAAGCAGCTGCGTAACCCGACTCTGAATACCAGAAACTTTCCTCATGTAAACACTGACGTCACTCTGGGACTCAAGTCTCCGACTCTGAATACGAGGCTGTGTGAATTTTGAGTCTGTGTGCAGACGGCAGTCTGTTCATCTGTCTTTTGATTACATTATAATATACATCTTTGTATAATTTGTGCATCTTTTAAAAAGACTTCTATAACGCACTCATCTTCGTATCTGTTCAAGTGCATTTGTGTATTTTTGCCTGTTTTCAGTAGAGATCTATTTTTAGAAATTGTTCTGAGTAGAGTGTCTTTACAAGATGCTTTGAGATTTCATGCCGACCTACAAAGAAATCTGTGCGTCGTACAGCTGACCCTAATCCTTCAGAGGATTACACTCGTCCTCGCTCCATCTGTCAGAATCAGATCGTTTTCACACTATTTTCATCTCCAAAAGCTGAAATTCTTCTCACCACACATCAGAGCGAGAGATCAGCGCCTCATCACCTCTATATCAGACATGAAGTGGGCACTGAGTCGGATTTTTCCTGCGGCAGGACGCGGATGCCGGCGGGGTCAGGAGCGAGATCAGCAGCAGGGCAGAGTGAGGGGCAGCTGGATTTTCTGCTTGACTGATGCAGTGAAACAGTTCAAGTGTTAAACTGCAGTGTTTTTCACTCTAATCGCTCTCTCCACTGAGAAAAGAACAGAAAACCTCTTTACTCCAAACTCACGCAGCACGGAAGTGAAAGGGCAGATGTTCAACCCAATAAACGTTTAAATTACACGAGTATAACACACAAACTCAAACCTGCAGCCACTCGGATGAGAAAATCTTCCCAAAGCTGTTCTTATGGACTTTTATCAACTTTCACACACTGGAGCAATAAAGTAGGAAGCAGTTCCCCGTATTTTCAGCCTGTGTTCACGTTAGCAGGTATTAGCACTCTGTCCTGTCGCCTGGAGTTTGTTGTGTGTGGGTGTGGCCTGTCCAAAATATAAATCCTACATCCCACTATATGATTTATACCATCACTTCTGTGTGAAATGTATTTAAGTGTTTAATGCTGCGTCTCAATTCACCTTCTATCCGTCCTAAACACTATCCGAGATTAGAATTATCGTGTCCCAAACCGTAGGATGTTGAAATGAGGATCCCAGAGGTTCCCGGATGGTCGACTATTTCCAGTAGATTTTCAAAGTGTGGATCCGTGGACATTTTTCAGCTAATATTACCCACAATTCCTTGCGCAATAGAGGAGGAGGCGGAGTTTTGTGATGGTTTACTTTGCCGAAGTCAAGGACACATTTTAGAGAGGTGTAAATGAAATGTGGAAAAATAAATCAAGGGAATAGTAAATTAAATGATACTGTATAAATGATATCAGGAATAATGAGTGAAGAAAAGCTGAAATGCGATGAGAAGGTTGTTTACGGTGATGGTGTGTGTTGCTAGGCAACAACGTTCTCTTCCGTTACACGATGTGTTAGTTAGTATGTCCCAGTACTCACATACTCTTTTACTACACACGCAAACATACGTACTTTTTCTTCACAAAAAAGAGTACATACTTTAGTGCGTAGTATAAGTAAGTGAACTGAGACAGAGTATAAGATTTGCGTATTACACTCTCGGCTTCGTACTCGCACGGTTCTGTACTAGCTACACACACTCACCAGAGACACCAACCATCTCTGCTACTTCCCTCCAATTAATAATAATTTAATATTATTATTTTTTAAATGTAAAAAATAGAGATTTTATATAACAGGATAAGATGAAATCATGGTTATAAGTTATTCCTCCATTGTTGTGCATCATACAGTGAATAACAGGAAGTAATTGCAGACAGGAAGTGATGTGGTGAGAGGGAACTGGAGAAGCGTCGCACCACAGGATCGGCTTGAGGAATCATTCGATCGTCATCAGTGATTTGTGTAGAATTGAGAAACTCTCAGTGTAAATGTTGCTGTTGGTGAAATCGCGGCTCAGTGTCGCACACATCCGTACTCTTTATCTCACGCTAGTGTGAGTGTAGATCTTTACTTCCTGAAGGTTTTGTGGTGTCCATACGCCATCAGAGCCAAACTACACAACTCCACCCTCAGATTCCTCCCTCTGAAAAAGTAGTTCCATCTCGCTTTATTTACACACAAACACCTTTAACTGAAGACTTCATCAGAGTGTGAATTAAACAGATTACTGCTCTTAGACGTCTGTTCTGTGAGTTTGGAGTAAAAAGGATTTGTGTTCTTTTCTGTGTTTAGAGTGAAATGTTGAACTGATGATGGAATATTCCTTTACTGCAGCCCCGAGTGGGCCGATACACACGTGTGCATGTGTGTGTGTGTTTGTGTTTATTTCTGTAGTGTGCAGATACAAGTGGGAGGAAACAGGAAGTGTAAATTGCAAGATGGGTGTGTGTGTGTGTGTGTGTGTGTGTGTGTGGAAGGGTGCAAACACATATGTCATCAAAATCAGCAGTTGGGAGACGGAGGAGTATAAAGAGAGAGAGACAGAAAGAGAGAGATAGAGTGTGTGTGTGTGTGTGTGTGTGTGTGTGTGTGTGTGTGAGAGAGAGAGAGAGAGAGAGAGAGAGAGACTAGGTGTGTTCTCTCCTCAGTCTCAATAAAATCTCATTTATGTCCGAACTCGTCACCCTGCAGCGAGAGCTTTCACCGTGGTACTGTAAATCAGCCTTCAGCTCTCCTCCTCCACTCATCCCTTCATCTCTATCCCTCTTTCTGTCTTCCTCCACAGCACATAGTCAGTTGTTCATCATGAGCTATAGATGGAGCTGTGATGATCATGCTAAGCTAAGCTAAGCTAAGCTGAATGAACAGAATGCAGTAATAAAGTAAAAGAAGAGAGAGATGGTCGGAGCGACGGATCAATAACCAGTGATGAGGCAATAAATGAAGGATGATGGAGGGATGAGATGATGAGAGAAGTAAAGAGGGAGAGATTTCTGGGCAGGAAAAGGAATTATTCATGAAGGTGACAGAGCGCTGGCCGAGCTGAAGAATCTCAGCACTTTGTTTACGCTGTAAGGTGAAAGTCAGAGCGATGAATTTTCATCTCTGCGATATCTGTAGACAGTTTACTGTTCTTTTAATCTTTCAGTCGCTTTGTTCCTGAGCCACACTGACACACACACACACACACACACACACACATAAATAATTTCTTGTGAATGTCCCATTATTATTGATATTTCATAAATAAAATAAGGAGGGCTCTGATTTTTCCTTCATATGAAATAAAACTGTTTAATCGTATAATGATATATTTATGTATATAACAGAAACATGGAGATGGAGCTTTATATTTAAACTCACAGCTTTAGCACCGAGTCGGACTTTCTGTAATCTCTACAGTCGACTGATAAACAGACTGATGATGAATACAATTTTGTTTTTCAGTATAAATGCAGTTTGTGTGTGTGTGTGTGTGTTGAATGATTACAGTGGCTCTGGTGTTCTGCAGTCCAGTCCATTAACTGTGCACTGAAATATAGCAGCAGTCAGAAGGAGGATTAATACAGAGCTGAGAGAGAGAGAGAGACAGAGAGAGAGAGAGAGAGAGAGAGAGAGAGAGCAGTAAGGGATTATACTCTGTCTGTCTGAGGGTTTAATAACTCAACAATGACATGCATCTTGAAAATGAAAGGTTTATTCTCTGTATGTGAACAAATTCAACACAAACTCCTCCTGTAGTGAGAGAAAGAGAGAGAGAGAGAGAGAGAGAGAGAGAGAGCAGCTCGCACCATGGAGCAGTTCAGATCAGACATCAGCGGCGTGTCTCAGTTCTGCAGGATCTCCACTTTCTCCTCCTCTAACATAAAATACTAATCACTGGGATCAGTTTGAATAGAGGGGCTTCTATTATGTTATTTTTGGGATATTGTGATAAAATGTGTGTAACACACTCACACACACACATACACACACTCACACACACACTCACACACACACCTGCAGACAGACCCAGACTGAAGCAGAACTGCTCCATAAAACCTGCCGTGATTTTCTTCCAGCACACTGCAGAACAGCTGAAATGACAGAATAATATAAACATGGCTTAAAGATGTCTGCTTTACTCAGTTATTCAGCAACGCCGCTTTCTCATCATCCGTATTTTCACTGAATTCCTCGAGATTCCTCGTCATCACACACAGGAACATCAGTATTCCAGAGACGCAGCGAGCCGCAGAAACCGATCTCAAACAGCTCAGACAAGTTAATGGCGAATAATGGGGATTACGCTCCGGGCGTCTAGACACATCCAGCGCAGGTGATGAATACATTCAGAGACGGACAGATCACAGAGAGGACACAGAATAGAAAGAGGGATAAAGACACAGATAGATAGGGAAGAGTATAAAGCTCTGGAATTTCTGTCTTGCTGTTTTTCTTCACCACAAATAAAAAAAGCTTCTGGGTCGGGATTTCAGAGGGAACGCAGCGATAACATTAACCAGATATAGCGACTTTATTTCAGGGTTTATTTTATTTTATTTTTTGCAAATGTGCGTAAAGATGTGAGCACTATGTGTTAATGAGCAAATTCTCTTTTCTTTTCACTGGCTCAAGCCTTCAACATTCAGTTTAATGCAATCTGTGGGTCAGATTTACAGAAGCGATATTAACCGCTATCAGGAGTGAATTTTCTTATTTAGCTTCATTAAATTTAACTTCATGAGTTTTCGATTAAAATTGAATTTAAATTCAGATTGTTTGGACAGAGAAGAGTGCTGCTGCAGGTCTTCCTCACTGCAAAATATGACATCAAGTGGAAATATCTTGAATATAGTCAGATGTTTCTAGTATTTCCTAGTTAAAATTACAATAAACCAAATATAAGATTATTAAACCTATTTCTAGACTTTTTTTCTAATTTCAAGATTTAAATTTTGAAATGATATTAGATAAATTCGACTAGATTGCAGACATTTCCGTTTGATGACATTATTGGCACTGCTCGTGTGGTGAAGTATAATGAGTCGAGTAGTGCTCGTGTCTCGGAGAAAACATGGTATAGAGTCTGATTTCGATGTTTTAAATCTGATTTACCAGCTACAGGAAGAAGATGATGAACAATAAGGTGATGTGGGAAAACTGAAGAACTGAACAAACACCTGAGTGATGAGAAGCAGAAGCCTAGAAAGCTGCATGACCCAGTCAGATTAGCAACATGAGCGAAGAATGATATCAGTTTGTCCAGAACCACACCGAGACTCTGTCAGATGTGTGATCTGAGCGCTCCTCCAGCGAGATGACTAAAAATCTTGACATAAGGACACATCTCCAGAGATACACAGCGGCTCGGCTCGGTCTCCGGTGATGAGCTGCCATCTGAGTTGAGATCAGGCGTGCTGAGACACGAGTGTGTGAGGAACACGCATGGAATTATGACGGGAATGACATGCAGGGGTATAAATAAGATTTCTAGAAACACTCCAAGTGCACAGATAAACCGTCAGATTACAGCCGCTGAAGTAAACCAGAGTGTTCCTTCAGTACAGGGAGCGCAGTGTTTAATCAGAGGGCTGAGACAGGGTCAGACTTTCATCACAGGAACATTTTATATTCAGTGACTCCAGCAGCGGAGGCTTAACGTTGTTTTCTATCCAACATCAGAGAGAGATTCGGTCTCACTAAGTCATTGTGGATAAAAGCTTCTGACAAACAAATAAATGTAAATGTAGAGCAGAGAAAAGCTGAGTGTCCATCTGCATGCTTCAATAACTATCACTTTAAAAGTCTACCATTTATTTGTATTAATGTGACCAGCACAAGTACAACAGAAAGGGAGAATAACACACACACACACACACACACACACACAGCGTATTATGCTGAGGACAGTGATGTCTGATGATGTTACTCACTCGTACATAAATTCCCTGATCATTTATTTAACTCAGCAGGTTCACTTCCTCCATCACGCCTCACCCTGGACTCGATACACCTGAATTATTCAGCACACTAAATAATAATCCGTGTGTGAAGCTGCACGCTGTGTTTTATAATTAATCAATTTCATGGTGAGTTCAGGAAGTCGTTCACGTCACTGCTGCGTCTCTCATTCAGCTTTTTAATTACAGCCACATTAATGACCTCAGACTCTCAATGATATCTGAAATATTCTTATAACTGCAGCTGTCTCACACACACACACACACACACAAACCCCTCCTCCATCAGCACGCTCCCATTTTCAGTCATCATAAATACACATGTAGTACAACATCATGTCTATTTTTGTCTACAGTTATAAATTATTCACAGTTCATGCAGAGATCCCTGTGTGTGTGTGTGTGTGTGTGTGTGTGTGAGAGTGTGTGTTTGTGTATGTGCATGTGTGTGTGTGTAGCCGCATCATTTATACGTGATCTACAGTGATAGTGATGTGGCAGTAAACAGCTACATTAATGCACTGGTTCTAATACATTATGGTTTCTATAGTAACGGCTCGTTCACAGGGACGTGTGCAGTGGCGGCTCCACTGATAATAAACAGATTAAAAATGTGTGTAATCGTTCATACGTGAAGTTTTCTGTAACGAGATGTTTATTACACTGGAGACTCCTTCCATCGATGTTAATAACATCGATGGAAGGAGTCTCCAGTGTCAGCGCTTTGTAACAGTCAGAGGTAAAGCTGTAACTTTAAGTTTTCTGACGTCTTCAGGACAGAGGAGTTTACGCTTCTTTGCGGTTTCTCACTAACATGCGGAACAAGCTGCGAGAGAGAATAAAGAGACGCTGGTGAGGGAACGAGTGTTTATAGCTGCTATACCGTAAGTGACAACAGGAACTCACCTGTTTCATGAACATTACATGTAACTATAAATGGATAAAAGGTATGGCATGTCAGTTTTTTAACTAATAAGAAATTGTAATTGTTGGTAAATTGCTGTGGTGTAAGAGGAATAAAACACTCAGGGGCGTGCTGTTATAGGAAAATAATCCACTTCAGGGTGATAATAGTAACTCTGCTTCATCACACCACCCCATCACTCAGTGTTTTACTGTAACGCACACACACACACACACACACACACGCACGCACACACACACACACACACGCACGCACGCACACACACACACACACGCACGCACACACGCGCGCACGCACACACGCACACACACAATGTAGTAGTAGTAAATATTGATATATGGTCTGTCAGCAGTGTGATGTACCGCTCGGTTGTAAATAGAAGCTGAATAATGCAGAAGGATCGTCCGTGTCGATACGGTCAGCATCCCTCAATCCTCCACATCACACTCATCCATCACCTCATCACGCCATCCATTTGGAGAATAAACTGCACACGACATTAATTTACTCTCTAATATGTGTGTAAAATGACTCAAATATGATCCTGTGTCTGTAAGAATTTCTCTTTTTGTTTATTTTTAGAATAAAGTTAAGCTGCAGTGTTTTTCTCTCTAATCTCTCCAGTGAATCTGTTCTCTCTGTAAAAATGAGTGTGATATTTTCTTTTCAGCGCTTTCAGTTCAGACTCAGCATAAATACAGTAATGTAAATGGAGTAATGTAATGTAAAGTGAGAGAGCAGGTAAGAGAGAGAGAGCAGGTGAGAGAGAGAGCAGCTGAGAGAGAGAGAAGGTGAGAGAGAGAGAGGGTGAGAGAGAGAGCAGGTGAGAGAGAGAGAGAGCAGGTGAGAGAGAGAGAGGGTGAGAGAGAGAGAGCAGGTGAGAGAGAGAGAGAGAGAGAGAGCAGGTGAGAGAGAGAGAGGGTGAGAGAGAGAGCAGGTGAGAGAGAGAGAGAGAGCAGGTGAGAGAGAGAGAGGGTGAGAGAGAGAGAGCAGGTGAGAGAGAGAGAGAGAGAGCAGGTGAGAGAGAGAGAGGGTGAGAGAGAGAGAGCAGGTGAGAGAGAGAGCAGGTGAGAGAGAGAGAGCAGGTGAGAGAGAGAGAGAGAGGGTGAGAGAGAGAGAGCAGGTGAGAGAGAGAGCAGGTGAGAGAGAGAGAGCAGGTGAGAGAGAGAGAGAGAGAGCAGGTGAGAGAGAGAGAGGGTGAGAGAGAGAGAGCAGGTGAGAGAGAGAGCAGGTGAGAGAGAGAGCGGGTGAGAGAGAGAGAGCAGGTGAGAGAGAGAGAGAGAGGGTGAGAGAGAGAGAGCAGGTGAGAGAGAGAGCAGGTGAGAGAGAGAGAGCAGGTGAGAGAGAGAGAGGGTGTGAGAGAGAGCAGGTGAGAGCAGGTGTGAGAGAGAGAGCAGGTGAGAGAGAGAGAGACAGAGAGAGGGTGAGAGAGAGAGCAGGTGAGAGAGAGAGAGCAGGTGTGAGAGAGAGAGAGAGCAGGTGAGAGAGAGAGCAGGTGAGAGAGAGAGAGCAGGTGAGAGAGAGAGAGCAGGTGAGAGAGAGAGAGGGTGAGAGAGAGAGAGCAGGTGAGAGAGAGAGCAGGTGAGAGAGAGAGCGGGTGAGAGAGAGAGAGCAGGTGAGAGAGAGAGAGAGCAGGTGAGAGAGAGAGAGCAGGTGAGAGAGAGAGCAGGTGAGAGAGAGAGAGTAGGTGAGAGAGAGAGGGTGTGAGAGAGAGCAGGTGAGAGCAGGTGTGAGAGAGAGAGCAGGTGAGAGAGAGAGAGACAGAGAGAGGGTGAGAGAGAGAGCAGGTGAGAGAGAGAGAGCAGGTGAGAGAGAGAGCAGGTGAGAGAGAGAGAGCAGGTGAGAGTGAGAGAGCAGGTGAGAGAGAGAGAGAGCAGGTGAGAGAGAGAGAGGGTGAGAGAGAGAGAGCAGGTGAGAGAGAGAGAGAGCAGGTGAGAGAGAGAGGGTGAGAGAGAGAGAGGGTGAGAGAGAGAGAGCAGGTGAGAGAGAGAGCAGGTGAGTGAGAGAGCAGGTGAGAGAGAGAGCAGGTGAGAGAGAGAACAGGTGAGAGAGAGAGCAGGTGAGAGAGAGAGAGAGGGTGAGAGAGAGAGAGAGAGCAGGTGAGAGAGAGAGAGGGTGAGAGAGAGAGCAGGTGAGAGAGAGAGAGGGTGAGAGAGAGAGAGGGTGAGAGAGAGAGAACAGGTGAGAGAGAGAGCAGGTGAGAGAGAGAGCAGGTGAGAGAGAGAGAGAACAGGTGAGAGAGAGAGCGGGTGAGAGAGAGAGGGTGAGAGAGAGAGCAGGTGAGAGAGAGAGAGAACAGGTGAGTGAGAGAAAGAGTGGGTGAGAAAGAGAGAGCAGGTGAGAGAGAGAGAGAGCAGGTGAGAGAGAGAGAGGGTGAGAGAGAGAGCAGGTGAGAGAGAGAGAGGGTGAGAGAGAGAGAACAGGTGAGACAGAGAGCAGGTGAGAGAGAGCAGGTGAGTGAGAGAGCAGGTGAGAGAGAGAGCAGGTGAGAGAGAGAGAGAACAGGTGAGAGAGAGAGCAGGTGAGAGAGAGAGAGAGCAGGTGAGAGAGAGAGAACAGGTGAGAGAGAGAGCGGGTGAGAGAGAGAGAGGGTGAGAGAGAGAGCAGGTGAGAGAGAGAGAGAACAGGTGAGAGAGAGAGAGGGTGAGAGAGAGAGAGCAGGTGAGAGAGAGAGAGAGGGTGAGAGAGAGAGAGAGCAGGTGAGAGAGAGAGAGCAGGTGTGAGAGAGAGAGAGCAGGTGAGAGAGAGAGAGAGCAGGTGAGAGAGAGAGAGAGAGGGTGAGAGAGAGAGAGAGAGCAGGTGAGAGAGAGAGCAGGTGAGAGAGAGAGAGAGGGTGAGAGAGAGAGAGCAGGTGAGAGAGAGAGAGGGTGAGAGAGAGAGCAGGTGAGAGAGAGAGCAGGTGAGAGAGAGAGAGAGCAGGTGAGAGAGAGAGAACAGGTGAGAGAGAGAGCGGGTGAGAGAGAGAGAGGGTGAGAGAGAGAGGGTGAGAGAGAGAGCAGGTGAGAGAGAGAGAGAGCAGGTGAATTATCAGGACGTTTGGCTTTTTGTTCTGTGGAGAGGAGTTAAAAGCTTTCGCCTCAGCGCACACATTCACTCAGATTTGTCCTAAATGACACCGGGTGAAAAATACACTTATACAACTCCAAATAGCATCGTAATTACTGCACACACACACACACACACACACACACACACACACACGTTAAACACCATCTTTAACAAACATCTCACCTCCCCTTTATCGTACACATCGAGCTGCTGGTTTTTATGTTTATATATAGAACATTTTCTATATTTTATGCTGCCATGGCAACAATTAGGAATAATAACTGTCTGTTTTCCCATAATGTAAAATGAAAAGCAACAAAGTTACTCAAATAACTTACTCTGAACTCTACAGCACAGTGTTTAAACTCCTCCTGAACTCTACAGTGTGGTGTTCAGGAGGAGTTTAAACACCACTCCTTAGAGTTCAGGAGGAGTTTAAACACCACGCCGTAGAGTTCAGGAGGAGTTTAAACACCACGCTGTCGAGTTCAGGAGGAGTTTAAACACCACACCGTAGAGCTCAGGAGGAGTTTAAACACCGCACCGTAGAGTTCAGGAGGCGTTTAAACACCACGCCGTAGAGTTCAGGAGGAGTTTAAACACTGTACTGTAGAGTTCAGGAGGAGTTTAAACACCACGCTGTAGAGTTCAGGAGGCGTTTAAACACCACACTGTAGAGTTCAGGAGGAGTTTAAACACCACGCCGTAGAGTTCAGGAGGAGTTTAAACACCACGCCGTAGAGTTCAGGAGGAGTTTAAACACCACGCCGTAGAGTTCAGGAGGAGTTTAAACACCACGCCGTAGAGTTCAGGAGGAGTTTAAACACCACGCCGTAGAGTTCAGGAGGAGTTTAAACACCACGCCGTAGAGCTCAGGAGGAGTTTAAACACCACGCCGTAGAGTTCAGGAGGAGTTTAAACACCACGCCGTAGAGTTCAGGAGGAGTTTAAACACCACGCCGTAGAGTTCAGCAGGAGTTTAAACACTGTACTCTAGAGTTCAGGAGGAGTTTAAACACCACACTGTAGAGTTCAGGAGGAGTTTAAACACCACGCCGTAGAGTTCAGCAGGAGTTTAAACACTGTACTCTAGAGTTCAGGAGGAGTTTAAACACCACACTGTAGAGTTCAGGAGGAGTTTAAACACCACACTGTAGAGTTCAGGAGGAGTTTAAACACCACACTGTAGAGTTCAGGAGGAGTTTAAACACCACGCCGTAGAGTTCAGGAGGAGTTTAAACACCACGCCGTAGAGTTCAGGAGGAGTTTAAACACCACGCCGTAGAGCTCAGGAGGAGTTTAAACACCACGCCGTAGAGTTCAGGAGGAGTTTAAACACCGTACTCTAGAGTTCAGGAGGAGTTTAAACACCACGCCGTAGAGTTCAGGAGGAGTTTAAACACCACGCCGTAGAGTTCAGGAGGAGTTTAAACACCACGCCGTAGAGTTCAGGAGGAGTTTAAACACCACGCCGTAGAGTTCAGGTGGAGTTTAAACACCACGCCGTAGAGTTCAGGAGGAGTTTCAACACCATAATGTAGAGTTCAGGAGGAGTTTAAACACCACGCTGTAGAGCTCAGGAGGAGTTTAAACACCACACTGTAGAGCTCAGGAGGAGTTTAAACACCACACCGTAGAGTTCAAGAGGAGTTTAAACACCACGGCGTAGAGTTCAGGAGGAGTTTAAACACCACGCTGTCGAGTTCAGGAGGAGTTTAAACACCACGCCGTAGAGTTCAGGAGGAGTTTAAACACCACGCCGTAGAGTTCAGGAGGAGTTTAAACACCATACTGTAGAGTTCAGGAGGAGTTTAAACACCACGCCGTAGAGTTCAAGAGGAGTTTAAACACCACGCCGTAGAGCTCAGCAGGAGTTTAAACACCACGCCGTAGAGTTCAGGAGGAGTTTAAACACCGTACTGTAGAGTTCAGGAGGAGTTTAAACACCACGCTGTAGAGTTCAGGAGGAGTTTAAACACCACGCCGTAGAGTTCAGGAGGAGTTTAAACACCGTACTGTAGAGTTCAGGAGGAGTTTAAACACCACGCCGTAGAGTTCAGGAGGAGTTTAAACACCACGCCGTAGAGTTCAGGAGGAGTTTAAACACCACGCCGTAGAGTTCAGGAGGAGTTTAAACACCACACCGTAGAGTTCAGGAGGAGTTTAAACACCACGCCGTAGAGTTCAGGAGGAGTTTAAACACCACACTGTAGAGTTCAGCAGGAGTTTAAACACCACGCTGTAGAGTTCAGGAGGAGTTTAAACACCATACTGTAGAGTTCAGCAGGAGTTTAAACACCACGCTGTAGAGTTCAGGAGGAGTTTAAACACCACATTTTAGAGTTCAGGAGGAGTTTAAACACCATGCTGTAGAGTTCAGGAAGAGTTTAAACACTGTACTGTAGAGTTCAGGAGGAGTTTAAACACCACGCTGTAGAGCTCAGGAGGAGTTTAAACACCACATTTTAGAGTTCAGGAGGAGTTTAAACACCACACTGTAGAGTTCAGGAGGAGTTTAAACACCATACCGTAGAGTTCAGGAGGAGTTTAAACACCACGCTGTAGAGTTCAGGAGGAGTTTAAACACCATACTGTAGAGTTCAGGAGGAGTTTAAACACCATACTGTAGAGTTCAGGAGGAGTTTAAACACTGTACTGTAGAGTTCAGGAGGAGTTTAAACACCACTCTGTAGAGTTCAGGAGGAGTTTAAACACCACGCCGTAGAGTTCAGGAGGAGTTTAAACACCACACTGTAGAGTTCAGGAGGAGTTTAAACACCACATTTTAGAGTTCAGGAGGAGTTTAAACACCACGCTGTAGAGTTCAGGAGGAGTTTAAACACCACGCCGTAGAGTTCAGGAGGAGTTTAAACACCGTAATGTAGAGTTCAGGAGGAGTTTCATTCTAAGCTAGCTAATCTAACTGTTGTTTGTGATAAACAGATGGTGGTTGCCATGGTAACACTGTAATATATTCTGACAGGTTTGGGCTGCTGTTAAATAAATGAGTGAAATGAAATGAAATGAAAATGAGGATGCAAATCGAGAGCCTGAGACTGAAATCTCGCTCGTGTGATTAATGGAAGCTAGTTTATTAGCAGTTTACTAATTTAGCTAATGTTAGTGATATTAGGCTAATAGGGATGTTGTTCCCTAATTTGCATATTCATGTATTCTCATAGATCCTGCATTTTAATGAGGATAAGTGTGTAGAGATGTTTCTCGGATGTTTGCAGTCTTTTCTTGAGCATTAAAAACACATTAAACACTTTATGATTCTACACGGATTATTGTTAATGGTTTAAAATGAGCGACACGTCAATCACACGTGTTCTGTAGACACTGAGCTTAATGACAGCGCACGCTGAGAGGAACCTCGTTACACTCATCCATTTACAGACAGGAAGTCCAATTAAATACCTGAATGTGCTGAAGAAGATCGCCCGCTGTTCATTTGGGGTCCTGACCAATCAGACGCTTCATAACGACACCAGATTTAATCACGCAGAAGGTCAAAGGTCACCACATCCAGCTTAGCCACATCATTACTGCCTCATGACCTCCAGTGACCTGTCAGGGAAATGTATAGAATATAGCCGGTGTTGAAGCTCGTGTATGTGAAACAGCTTCTTTTGTGTGTTAGAGATCGTATTATAATTAGTCCTGGTTTTGTTCATCTTTTATATCAACAGTAATTACTGCAAACAGATAACGTTAATGATTCATCAACAGCAGAGCGCATTTAGTTATTATACGGATAATATAAACATATCAGCAGTGAAAGACGAGTGTGAATTATTTCTCAGTGCAGCAGCAGCGTGTCATTATTAAGACTCGTGTAAATCCGTACTCATTATCCAAACCAGTTAACGTATCAGACACTAGGAGAGCTCAAGAGCATCTAAAATAGGGAAAAAAACAGCAGCATTGGTGTACACCAGATGGTTTTATAAAGCAAACCTGATAAACTGAAGGTGTTTTCACACCTGCACTGCTGAGCGTTCACACTTCCTCCCTTTAATTGGTAATTTACTGCGATTCATATTTACTATAAAAATCCTGTTATTCCTTCATGTCACAGTTCCCATGGCAACGTTTTGTTTTTATTCTAGTCTTGTCTCTGCCTCTGTCCTGTTATTGCTTTGTTGTCTGATTGTGTTCACCTGTTTCGTGTTAGTTCTTTATTATTAGAGTAGCAGCATGAAGTCGGATCATGCTTTATGTCCGTAAATCCGAGCCCGAGTTCCCTCAGTTTCCAAGCTGCACCTTATTTGTTTTGTTATGATTCTGGATTATTTTAGTTTATTGTTGTGTATCTGTGTATTGACCGCTGCTCTGAATTACGATTACGATTAATGTATTCACGCAGATAAATCTCACACCGAGCACTCTCACTGCTGTCCTGTCTCTTTCGGTGAAATTTACCTTTCAATCAATTTGTTTATTAACTGTATCTTTTCTCTGTTAGAGCTGCTGCTGATTGGATCATAAATGGTGTGTCCTGGACTGTACCATCCATCTGTCTGAGTACTTTCACCTCTTACACCTCCTTCATTTCTGAATCACTCCAATTTCAACACATTTCTGCTGTTCATCTTCAATGCATTTAGAATTTTCCTCCTGTTTCTCATTTTCTCCTGTTGCTGCTTGATTGTGTTGATGTTTTTAAATCACACGTCTTAAATTAGCGCAGGATAAACACGATCAGTTTTGCACCAGGCCTTAATCAAAATCTCCTCGTTAATATTCTCGGGACTTCGACTTTGTTCAGGAGTTAGATTGCGAGTTAAGAGGTGTTGAGTTTCTGCTTCCTTCATCACTGCAGCCACATGAGAACATCACCCTCAGTTTATTAATCAAGTTCTCAACAATAATATAATAGAAGAATTAAAGTTAATGTTTCTGATCTAAGAGCTTATTTTAACTCACCACTGCTGTGTGACTTTCAGCTTTAACGTTAAAAACATCAAACTATTTCCACCAACTTCATGAACATAATGCATTAAACTCACACACACTCATAATAAAATACGTTCTCATCGTTAATGTAAGATTTATTTCTCTAAATGAGCATGAAAATGGATTATGTCATCATTATTATTATTGTCACCATTATGTTAAATTATAATTGATATTTTATTTGTATTCTATATTATTTAACGTCTGTTCTTATAGGACTGGAGACGTCTGGGTGGGAGTTTCGCCAACGTGGCCGCAGAGTGGACGGACTTTATTATAGGGATTTTGGCGTTATTCAGAATGTCGTAATAAAATCCCGAGCTGCAGAAGAGTCAGGAGCTGGAGCTGATCTCACACTCATACTGCAGGAAAATCATCTCCAACCTCCATAATAATCCACTTTACTGTGTTCCTCAGTGTTGCAGACTAGAAAGTGTTCATTTTCTTTATTAAATCTTTCATCATGGCCTCGCGTCCTGAGTCGCCGAGCCCGAGAGATTCGGCTGCTTGAAGTCCTGCTCTGTTCTTTATCAGGAGGAAATGAAGAGCATAAAGCAGGCCGAGCGACGCAGGAGGAGCGACAGCGCTGTACTGTACACGTCTCTCAGCGCCGTGTAATTACAGCCCATAAAAGAGTTCTGCACGATTAATGCTGCTGGAATGAAAAGAGGCAGCTTGTTGTCATGAAGCACAGCTTTAATCACGCTCTGGCTTTCTCTCGTTCATTTTCTTTACTTTTCTGCTCATACTTTCTTTCCTCTTTGTTTATAGAATAAAGATTTTTCTTCTTTCTGGCAATTTGTGCCCAAGAACTTTAAGATTATCAGTAAATCCTTCTGGTCTCATGGCATCACACATTTAACTTCTTTCCTTATTTCCACCTTTAAAGTGCAGATAAATATTAATGTAATAATTTATAGATTAATAATAGATATACCTGAAGTAGCCCTCGCTCACACAGAGTCGTATTCAGAGTGACGTTAGTATTTACATGAGGAAAGTTCCTGGTATTCAGAGTCGGGTTCTGCAGCTGCTTCAGTGGAGTTTCTGAGCTTCACATTATTAAAATGACCTGCGTGTCGTTCACACCTCCAAGGTTACCGGATTGTTCTTGAGTAAAAGTGTCTTAGTTTTACAATAACGTTTAGACCACCGCCTTTAAACCCAAAAAACTCAGCACTTCAACAGTTTATTCATTCAACAGTTCATTCATCATTTTATCCATAAATAATTCACTCCTCGAGATCTGAGCGACATCTCTGATTAAGATGCGTCTCCTCTGATGTCCACTTGTGATGATATTATTAATTAATTAACAGTGTGATATTTATGTATTTAATTTTGTCTTTGAATGACGTTCCACAGTGTGTGTGAGTGAATTTACAGCTAAAACATAAATCTCAGCGTGACGTGTTGTGGTTATATTAAACTGTCAGACGGTGGCGCTGGACGTAACGCTGCTCCTCACTCGAGCCGAAATCACGCAAGAAACATGCGCTTAAGCTCAAGATCAGAATCCAGCGTACCT
>NC_069722.1:25817425-25819925 GCF_027358585.1 Pangasianodon hypophthalmus
TATCATCAGAAGCAGTGACATGAAATCCAACATTAAAATGAAAAACTCCACCGTGAGCATGAGCGATTCTAAACCTTCTGTTCCAGTTCATTAAACGGACTCGGGGTGGAGGTGGATCTCGGTGTGGAGATGTTAGCGGTGTGTTGGTGCTGCTGCTGTGTGAGCTGTAATGATCTACAGCACAGCGTTATGGAACGAGTGACTCAGCAGATCTCCCCCAGCTCACGTTCTGCACGTTCCTCAGATCACTGTTCAGAGCGAGAACATGGCTTCTGTCAGCTCACACACTGTACACTGGAGTCAGACACTGGTTTCTCTAAAAGCAAGCATGCAACTGTTCATTACATACACGTACAAGTTCATCAGTTCTCAGTGTGTCTGGAAAAAAAACACTGTGATTCATTAACTCATGCGCGAGATATTTGTGACAGTTTAAGAGTTTAAGGTGGATTCTGATTGGTCAGAAGGTGTTGATTAAACTTCTATATCAGCAGCTCTGTCACATTCATCATGGACAATTCCACCCCAAACCACCAGAGGGCACCCTCACCCTCACATGTTTGAATGTCTTCTTCTGTTGTCTGTAATCACTTCCTGTGTTTGTGCACAGCTGTTCAGTGTTTCCTGATTAGTTCCACTATATAAGTTCTGTGTTTCCCTCCTTAGTGGCAGAGCGCTATGCTTCTGTTGTTGTAGCTTGCATTTATGCCTAGCCCTTTGTTATAGTTTTCTAGCTTTTGGTTCTTTTCTTTGTCTGAGTTTGTTAGTTGTTTATTTAATAAAGATTATCTGCACCTGCATCCACCTCCCTCAGATTCGTTACTGACAGCAGCGCTGCTGAACTGCACAGATTTTACTAATGCACTCGTTCTAACACTATCGTTTCTCTGGTAATAGCTAATTCACAGGGACTCGTACAGCAAATCCGCCACATAGATGGATTAAAAAAACGTGTTTATTTGTTGACATGTAAGGAGATGTTTATTTAACATTTTATGGAAGGAGTCTCCAGTGTCAGCGCTTTGTAACAGTCAGAGGTAAATATCTTCAGGATAGAGGAGTTTACGTTTCTTTGCGGTTTCTCATGTTTTTTTAAATTTTATCTTATTAACTTGAAGAGAGAGAATAAAGAGAGGCTGGTGAGGGAACGACTGATTATAGCTGCTATAACATAAGCGAGAACGGAAACAAATTTTTTAATGTAACAATAAAGTATAGCATCTTTTTCTTTAGCAAATAAAAAAAATCATTGGTAAATTGCTGTGGTGTAAGAGGAATAAAACACTTGGGGACACGCTGTTATAGGAAAATAATCAGTGTTTCTGTGTAACGCCACATCACCACGTTCTGCTTCTTACTGTGTTTGTTTTCCACTCGGGTGAATAAGTAAGTGATCGCGTCTGCAATCTACACGCTGTGAACTGTAACGTTTGAGTTTCTGATAACTCGCCTTCCCTCACGTCACTGTGAACACGAACCATGATGTCATACTTCACTATCATGAATAATTAAATACAGTGGAATGTTCTAGATGTTCTACAGAATAAACTGACGTGACCCTGATAGCAAAATGGACTCACTTTATTAAATGACACGCGGCTTTAGTCGTGTTCTTCAGAGACGTTCTGATGGAACTCCTTTCTACAGAAATGAAAGATTTATATTCTGATGCTGTAGAACACGGAGAACCGCTGAACTGTGCTGAGAGGAGAGAGAGGATCAGGGCAGGAGACGAGTCACCATCACGCTGTAGAGTTAGTAATGAGGTGAATATGAAGTACAGCTCACAAACACAGCTGAGAGAGAGAGAGAGAGAGTGAGAGAACGTGGGTTCTCCGTTAGACATATACGCCACTAAACCAGCGCATGAATGTGTAAAAGCCACGGGCGGTGAAAGAATGAGAGAAAAATGAGGGAAGGAACGAGTCTTAAATGAGCACTAATCTCTTTATAAGTGAGGGAATGTATCTGAGTCGGCTGTAAGGCTGCGTGTGAGACGAGACGCTGTATTGAGGAAAATTACACGTTGTCACGGTGGTGTTTAACGCCAGGGGAGAACACAGCGGGTTCTCATAATGTGGAACAGTCACACAGGCTTTACTGCACACAAATGACACTTTACTAACGACAAATACAGGTTCTGTAGAAACGTTACGAGAACAAAATAAATGCTTGTTTAAGGAACACGCAGTGTGCAGGCCTTTATTACCGACATTAGGAGGTGAGGTAGAAGGTCATGTGACCAGGAAAAACACTATAAAGCTTTGGTGTAATGCTGAATTAAAATTCTGAAAAATAACTCCTGATTTGAGAATGGAAATGGAAGTCATAGCTAGCGGCGATGCTGGAATATTTCGCTTATTTTCTGTTGATTAACATTAATTCACACACAGCACAGATGATTATATACTGTACGTGTCAGATAACATGTTTTGTGCAGTAATTACGCTATAATCATCACAATTTACAATTTATTTGCTCCAAATTTCTATCACATGCG
>NC_069722.1:25824925-25842425 GCF_027358585.1 Pangasianodon hypophthalmus
AATTTTCTCTTGGGGATCAATAAAGTTCATCTATCTATCTATCTATCTATCTATCTACACTATATGGCCAAAAGTATGTGCACCCCTCCTAATTACTTTGCCACACCCATCATTAACAGGTGAATAAAATCCAGCACATAGCCATGTGATCTCCACAAACACTGGCAGTAGAATTCACACTGAAGAGCTCAGTGACGCTGTCACAGGACGCCTCCTTTACCTCGAGTCAGTGTGTGAAATTTCTGTCCTGCTAGATCTGCCCCGGTCATCTGTAAGTTATTACTGTGAAATGGAAGCTTCTAGGACCAACAACAGCTCAGTGACGAAGTGTTAGACCACACAAACTCGCAGAGCAGGGACCCTGAAATCACCCATCCTCTGTCTCATCGCTCACTACAGAGCTCCAAACTGCCTCTGGAGGCAACATCAGCACAGGAACTGTGCTTCAGGAGCTTCATGAAATGGGTTTCATGGCCAAGCAGCTGCACACAAGCCTAAGATCACTGTGCACAACGCTGAGCATGAGCTGGAGTGGAGTAAAGCACCGACACTCGACTCTGAAGCAGTGGAGACGTCTTCTCTGGAGTGACTTCACTATGTGGCAGTCTGATGGACGAATCTGGGTTTGGTGGACATCAGGAGAACGCTACCTACCAGAACACACAGAGCCGGATAATGATCTCAAGCTGTTTATCAGGATTTGGGTTCCTCAGTTGCAGTGAAGGGAAACGTTAATGTTAATGCTACACAATATAAAGATATTTTATGCAATTGTTCACATCCTTCTTTGTGGCAGCAGTTTGGAGAAGAACCTTTCAGTTCCAGCATGACAATGCCCCTGTGCACAAAGCGAGCTCCATGAAGACATGGTGTGTGAAGGTTGGAGTGGAAGAACTCGAGTGTCCTGCACAGAGCCCTGACCTCAACCCCACTGAACACCTTTGGGATGAACTGGAACACCGACTGAACCCCAGACCTCCTCGACATCCCAACATCAGCGCCTGATCTCACTAATGCTCTTGTAGCTGAATGAACACAAATCCCCACAGCCACGCTCCAACATCTAGTGGAAAGCTTCCCAGAAGACTGGAGCTCATTATAACAGCAAACACACGGGGAATAAATCTGGAACGAGACGTTCAACAAGCACGTAGGGGTGCACATACTTTTGGCCATACAGTGTATCTATGATCTACATTTGTTCTTATGATAATGTGTGTAGTTATTTGAAAGTTACAGATTGTGTTGTATTGTCTGATACTTATTTAAACTAATATTTGTTGGTTTATTTCATGCAGTGATGTTTTTTAATAAATCTAAAGTTTATATTTTACATTACATTAGTATTTTGTGGTGTTCAGAGTGCAGGTCATGGTTGGTGTCGCCTCTGCGTGAAAGTGTTTATCTGAAATTTGTAAATGACTAAACGTTTCCCGAAATCCAAACGACTCCTGAGCGAGGTCTCTCGTGTCTTATAGAGTCAGATGAGTTTCTAATGCACACGAGGTGTTTAACAATAATTACTGTGAGATGGAAACGACTCCCCAGACCTCCATACAGCAGAACAAGTGCATCCTCCCTCACAACAAACACTTATTAAAAAACCTCCAGCAAACACAAACGCTGCACAAGGAAAGACTTTTTTTTAAAGGAAATTGAGACAGACATTCAGATCTTCACATCAGTCGAGTTGTTCTCCTTTAATTACAAATTTATTGCAAATATAGAAATAGATCTTTTGTACAGAAGTTGTGAGGGAAAAATGTTAAATGTCAGTAACAGTAAAAGATATACGGTGTGGAAGTAACGCAGTTTCAGAGAGTTTTTCTCTCATCAAACCCAGAGTTCTTTCTGAGAATCACTGCAATTTAAAGAAAGAAGAAGAAAATAAATGTACAGAGTTGATGTGAAAGAATGAACTGTTAATGAGACTCGTTAGGACCGTCATTAGGAGTCACTTTCAGTTCTGTCAGCTTTCATGTCGAACGTTGGCTCTTGTAGAAACGTCACTGTAGATTAAAATATAAACGGCTTCGTACAGTTGGAACGGTTCCACGTGTTGCCATGGAAAAGCTTTGGTTCACACTTTCAGGATGAATTACAGCACATCGTTAAAGGTATAAAAAGTAAAAGGAAGTCGTTATTAAGGATCTGTTCTTGGCATATTTATAGAAAAACACAGATTTATTATCCTGGTGTGTAAATGGTGAGTGGGACGGAGAGCTGCACGCTGAAGAACATACGTTTCCTTTCAGATACAGGAAGTTATAAATGTTTTATTTAAATAAACCTGTGAGGTTTTATAAATTTATCATTAAATCTTAGAGAAAACAGCACTGACATGTAACACGACACGTGACTGGGAACGTGAGTGTCATTATGGTCCTTAAGGTTTAATTATGTTCCTTAAATATGTTTAATGGTCTTCATGAGGACATACTCCTGATGGTCCCGCAGTGATAAACAACAATACGCTGCTGTGTTTTTTAGCGATCGAAATGGTTCAGGTTCCGACCCGTAATGTTCTCTGGAGTACCTCAAGGTCCAATTTAAGGCCCTGTCCGATTTTGTTCCCTCTTTATACTTGAGTTCTGTTTTTCATAAACACACATTTTCTCTTCCTGAAAATAAACTGTTCAGTAGTTTTATTCTGTTCAGTTGCCTCGAGGACATGCAAGTAAAATAAAATTTAAAAAAAAATCAAAGAACCAGAATACAACTAAATAATCAGAATTATCCGCTGAATCATTTATCAGTTGTACACACTCACAGTTATTTGCTTGGCTTCATGTGATTTCTCAGCCCAAAACCAAATGATTGACTCTGCAGAACCACAGAACCTCAGAACTGCAGAACCTCAGAACTGCAGAACCGCAGAACCTCAGAACTGCAGAACTGCAGAACCGCAGAACCCCCTGGAGATGGAGGTCCATGAATTCAGATCCTCTGAAGCAAACTCGTGTCCACAGCTAACATGGACAATGTGCTCGGAATACCGACACGCTGCCTGCAGGCTTTAGCATAGATCTGATGAGCTGTGTGTGTGTGTGTGTGTGTGTGTGTGTGTGTGTGTGAGGTTAGCTTCAAGGTTAATGTAGTGGACGTGCCACACACACTGATGTACTGATCAAGAGCCAAAAGTGAAGGTGTTGACATTTGAAATGGATAAAAATAACTGTTAACTCTCATGGTACGTGTGTGTGTGTGTGTGTGTGTGTGTGTGTGTGTGAAGGGAAATGCAATGATTACAGTGGACTGAAGAACATGTTGCTTTGGCACTAAATGGCAGAAAAATAAATTATTGATCCTCAGGGAATATTTTCCAGGAGAATCCGATATCCAGTGTTTTACAGATAAAAGCAGTTCGGCGTTCCTGCTTGATTCCAAAGCTTTTCCACAGCATCACCTGTAGGAATTTTCCCTCAAACCTCTTTCAGTGAGCATTCATGATGGCTACAGAGACAGAATGGAGTTGGAATGAGTTCATCAGTACACATCAGAGATATAAAAACAAATCTAAACCTAAACCTTCAAACTTAGATTAAAATTCCGACGAATATTTCGATTCCTAATTGTTTTGTTTTCAACACACATCCATTCAATATACACAATGATTTAATTCTTCTCTTGGAAAATACAGCAAGTCATGCAAATATAACTTTCTTTGTTTTTTTTCCTCTAATCTCAACTCTGTGGAAAAAAAAAAAGCCGTGGAGCAGCTCGTTGAAGCCGTCCACATCACTTATACAACATCGTAATAAACCTGGAGCGACCCCGACCCCAACGCAACAACGAAAATGACACCTAGAATTCGAGCTCAGTAAAAAACATCCATTACAGAATTTTTTACAGAATACAAAATTCACAGATCTAGCTCATTGTCTGTTATGTACTTGTCCTGTTCTTTGGAATAGGAAATCAAATTTCTGAAAAAAATATCAGAGAAAACTTGGAGAATGTGGAGAAAGTTATCGTATGATTCCTGAGCCTGAGGTGAAGCTCAAATATTTGCTCTCCTGCTCAAGAGACTGAATCTGTGAAAACAAGACGACGATGAAGAACAAACACACGGCGTAACACAAGAACACAATATTCAGTACGTTATTTACAGGTTTGTTTTTTCTTCTTGACGCTCTGGAGCTCTGATACTCATCCAGAATTCCCAAAAAAAAAACACTACAGCGTCAGAGCTCCATCATGTGCTACTTCAGGAAAACTATTTTCCAGACAAAAACAAGAAATCATTATATAAAGTAAGATTTAAATGCAGCCTCCTGAAAACACCGCCTCCACACACACCCACTGATGGAAGCTCGCTCGCTGTGAATGTGCCAGTGTGAGGTGTTAATCCTCCGCACCAGTACGCTTCCTCAGGAATACGGTTCTTCTGCAGGGAAGAGGTGACATGTAGAAACTTTCTGTAACTTCTCCTCAAAAGCACTTTCCTGTATGTCACTTTCTCTCTGCACTGACGAGAGATAGCTGGTGTTTTTACGTGTTATATCTGTTAGTGAAATTAAACCAGCGAGAGTTTTTTCTTCACGAGCTTGTTTATGTAACTGAGAATCAGCACGAGGTGAGAACGTGCAGTATTGTGTCCAAGGCGTCCACAGGTCCTGAAAATGTCATACTTTGTCTGAAAAGCTTAACAAGTTTGAGTTTACATGAATTTAATATTTTAAGTTTCTTAATCTCTTTTTGTTGTTTATTTTCTTTGTTACTGAAACTACACAGCTGAGGAGTTAAGGTTTGCATTGCAACCAGCACTGGTTCTGGGTGATAAATATTAACTATACCTCTATTTAACAAATTATTTCCAAATAAAATAGAATTCCAAAATGTTAAAAGTGGATCGGAGGATGTGACTGAGGTTGGAGGTTATGAAGGTAAAGAGTGGACACACAGGTTATTCGAGAATAATTACAGTACAGCACATTCAGAAAGGGAGCACAAACTTTTAAAATTAATTTGCTTGTTTATTTTAATATCTTAACATAGACTATTTAACTGGTGTGATAATGAAGGAATCTCCAAACAACTCTTTATTTTGTGATTAAGGGTGCGCAAACTTTTGCACTGAAGTTGTAATGAAACGTAAAATAAAAAGCAAAAGCGTTTGTGTGTTTTGTGTATCATCGCTACAGATTAAGTGTTAAGTCCTAAATGTTATTAGCTCTAACTGAAGGACCCTCTGGGATCCGGGCTGAAATTCCGAATGTTCTCAAACATCTGAAAAGCGCGGATCAATCGCTCAATCCGCATGTGAGCAGAAGCCGAGAGTGAATAAGTCGTGGTCTATTCTTCGGCTTTGAGAGCTGTGATAGAGTCGAGAACTCAGCTCGATATCTCTCTCAGCGCAAAGGCGATGAATGTCACGGTGTACAATAGCAGCGAGCGTGAGATCACAGCAGCTTCACTCGGCTCGCCGATGGAGTTAATTGAGAAGCGGCTAATGGAGAGGGAAGTGAGGGGGATTAGTGATGGCGTGGTGTGAAGCTGGGGTTAGTCGAGCTGCTCGGCAGGAAGTGGATTTAATTTGCGCTGTGGTGTACGGCTCGGATTCAGTACGCTGGTGAGAATTCATCACCAAGTGGCCTTCTCTCTCTCACTCTCTCACTCTCTTTCTTTCTCTCTCCCTCTCTCTCTCTCTCTGGAATTTTCCTCTTTCTTCCAGTCGCTTGTTAACACCTGAGCAAGTCTGTACATGATTTTTATTCACACGTCCTCATGCCTTCAGCTCGTATCTTCTGCGCTCTTCAGTGTTTAATGTGCTTTACTTCTCTCATCTCTCCTCCTGATGCCGGAGTGTTTCCAGCGTTCCCTCATCTCAGGCTTTCTAACCACCTCTCCATTCCAATCCACTGCAAAAACCCTCTCTCTCTCTCACTCTCTCTCACTCTCTCTCTCTCGTTCTCTCTATCAGAGCCTGATAAAGAAGATTTACGCCTCAATTAGGCTATCAAAGCTCTTGAGTGCTGAGAGCCGGAGCCGTGTGCTGATTGGCCTGTTCATTCTCGCCTCTGGCTCAAAACGACTCCATTTATCCGTCCTGTGTTCTGTCCCACTTTACTTTCCCACCACATCCTCCAACACACCCACACGTCTGATGAGAAACTGAGAAGCTCGCTGTAAACATCAGAAGGAAATACGGCCCTTGGCCAGAGGGACACTTTTCTCTTTCCATCGCCGAGGAGGAGCGAGAGAGAGAGAGAGAGAGAGAGAGAGAGAGCGAGAGAGAGAGAGAAGTTTAAACCTCCATAAAAGAATCCCAATTATCCCGGCTTCAGGAAACTCCTCAGCATTCTGCTTTTGAATTTGAACAAAGAGCAGATCGGCACGTTAAAGCTCAGTAAGGTCCTGCGAGACAGCCTCTCATTATCCTCATCAGTCTAAAAAAATAAGGATTTTTGCATCAATAATGCCGTCACTTAGCGCAGGAACATGGGATGAAGCGGATATCTTTGTTTTTTAATGTTAACTGCAATGAATTGTATTTGAATTAAAGGTGGACTCTGAATGAAAAGCGTGTTTCTCAGCACTGACTCTGTTTCTTCTTCTGTACAGTGACATGGATAAGGAGCTTCTAAAGTGTTATGAACTGCCGTGGAAGATTAATCCACTTTCTGCTTTATGGAATATTACAGTGATTACTGTCACTCTGTTCCTGCTTCGGATTTCGCCAGAGCTGACTCATCAAATACCTTCGAGTGATATTCATTTCTTAAAATAGGCGATATTAAAAACTAAAATCTATCACTAACTCTTATGAAATTATTAGTGTTGAGCGATGGATCACATACACACACTTAAAATTGTTAGGAGCTTGCGTGATTTCAAAATTTGAACTGTCTCGAGTCCATAGTTCTCGTCTGGCTTTGTGACGTGACTCTAGAGTCTGGGTGAGAAAGAAATCAGCCCCAGCCTCGCTTCTCGCTTCTTCACCCCATTCTGTGTTTATATTACAACCTGTTGGTGGTGCTGTTGTGTTCGCTTCTATTAAAATCCAAAATAATCCCATTTAAGACATTAATAATTAGCAAATAATCTGATGTGGAGCCAAAAATCAAATGTTATTAATGTCTTTTTAGTTCTGCTAGCGCATTTATACCACACTGCTCCTGATTATAGACAATATAATAAATCATATTTAAGAAAAGATTACGCTCATTAGCAAACAAACCAAAGTGTATTTTATAATTTGATTCCTCAGAATCAACTCATTTTATATTTTGGCCACATGCTGGTGATTTTTTTTTACAGGACTTCATAGCTACTTTACTCAGAATGCCGTCTCTCACAAAGTTCCACTTTCTGAAGCTAAAATGTGTTAAAAATTTGTACATTGTGTAGAAAGCTAAACATTTTTTGGGAATGTGATTGTGTTTGTGCATCATGTTTTTACTTCATGCTTTTTGCTGTGTGTTTTTCTGACACAGTTCTCACATCAGTCCTATCTGTGGAACAAGAAGCTAAATTTAAATTAGTCTTTGCAAATTCAGCTCAATGAAAGATAAAGATTCTTCTTTTAGCAAATAGGCCATTTAAATTTGTTGGCTTAAAACCAAAAGTTGCCAAATAACTTTAATTTTCTTTTTAAAGTCAGTCGTGGCTCGTTGCTGTAATAATTAGTAACGTCATTGTGTTGATTGCACATTAGGGAATTTTCATTTGTGACTTTTAGCACATTGATGCAATAAAGTGTAAAATTTGTTGAAAAATAATATCGTTCCTTGAAACTGATAACTTTGCGACAATAATATTATAAAATTCTCCACATGAAACCTCCTCAGATCATCTCACCATCAAACATCATTACACACACAGGACCTGAGTGATGTTTAAATTAAAAGCGTGCATGCATGTGGACTTTTAGAAATGTGATGAAGCATGAAGTTTGTACAAATTTACTGACAAACATTACCACACCAGGTCACAGCTACTCGTAAAAAAGTCTACGATAAACTCATCTAGCCTTAACCATGCGTGTAATTATTCTGCTTTTATCCTAACTGTGAGAAATGCGTTTATTCTTTAGCACAAAACCAGCTGTAATTGTGAGTCTCTTTGCTTTGACCCTGACCAGCGAGTAAGGTCGTGTTGTTCGGGGAAAACGAGCCGAGCCTGGAGCGTGTAATTATCATCTCAGTGTTACAGAGCAGAAAACAAACCGTTGACATTTGACCGGCTCGAGTAATTATCCACTATGAACATTCCCAGGTGAACACTCGGACTTCTCTCCGGTCAAAACATGACGTATAATTCAGATTTAAACGCCGGAGATGAGCGAGAACAACACGCTGCAAAAATCTATAAAACTACAGCAGATGACTGGAGAGACACTGCGAGGATTATTCAGCTGGATTAATGATGAAATCTGCAGAGAAAACATCATTTAATGTGTTAATTTGGCCTGGGCTTTATGTGTGTCATGTTTTAATGAGAAAATGTTAAACGGCCTTGAGCAGGAGAGCACTGACGAACATCTCACAACCAAAACAAGCAATCAATATACATCTTTATGAATAATTATTATAATAAAATTACCCTAAAAGAATGCATGAATTATCTTTTTTGATAATCAAATTTAAATTAACATCAGAGATGGATAACAGATTTTTACAGGAATGAAAAGGGAAAAGAGGCAAAAAATAAATGGATCTATCAGACGTTACAGTCATGCGTGAATGTGGACTGACTGTAGTTCATTCCTCAGTGTAGAAATAAAGCAGGAATGAAAATGAGCAGGAAGTTTGTCACAGTAAGCCTCCGGTAGCAGTTCCTCCTCCACTCGCTCAGTTTCAGTAACCACACGGCTGATGGACGGCGGATGGATTTTTCTTGGTTGTTTCTCCATTTTCACTGATTGTGTGTGTGTGTGTGTGTGTGTGTGTGTGTGTGAGTGTAAATCCCTCTTTAGTCTCAGGTACAGGCCTCTTCATATCCATGATGCTTGCTCGTCCTTCAGGTGTGAACTTTTCTACGAACGCTTTTGTAAACGTTTAGGAGCAAACTTTACTTCCAGCTCTGAATCCTAAATCCCACACTATCGACTGTTAAACTCCAGGAAGAGAGAGTGAGAGATAATTAGATGTATATAGATTTAAATGAATGTTTTGTATTTACACTTTTGTAAAGGCCAATTCACACCGGACAGAGACGCTTCCTTTCTAACCGGCGTAAGGCACGAGGCCAGCCGTCCTGCCGCACTTTTTTTTACACGTCTATAATTCTTTGCACGTGTTTGAAGCTTTAGCTTCAAAAAGATTCTTTCAAATCACACACTTCTACTGAACCACTGAGGTGACATGGTTATTTTTTATGATGTGTGGTCACGAATTAATATATTTATTTCATGGCCGTGAAATACCAATGACTCATGTCATGTTTTGATGTTTTAATTGGGCTGTGCTGTAATTACAGCTGCCCAGCTGTTGTTGTTCTCATTCCCCATGGTTCTTCAACACTGCTGTACATTTAGGGGTTAGTTTTATTAATAACGCTCCTGTTTTCCGGTGTGAATTCGGAGTAAGATCTCATGCTCATGATGCAACACCAAACAAAAGTAAAGAACACAGTACGTGAAAGAATCATGAGATGAACAGTGACGATGTTGTGAAGGTTTGTGAGTTCAGAAGCCGTCTCACTGATGATGGATCCTGTTAATAACCAGAGAGTGGATTCTGAGAACATAAACACCTTACAGCTATTACTGACGTCATCGTACGGCTCTTCAATGACTTATCTATTAAAACCTGTGCAGTAATGGAATGATTTATCATATCTATCATATATTTTATTATCATTATGATTATCATCATCCAGGATGTCCAGGATGTGAGAGAACATCATCATGTTATATAACAAAATCTTTAAGGATCCATGCTCAGGATGAAGTATTTCAGTGGATTAAATGCTTCTTGTACACTTCTGTAGTGCTGTTGATACACATACACTATACTAATCCCTCTATGTCACTAATCTAATTTTTTGGCTTACTGAACCATGATGTTGTAGGTTAAACGAGGGTAGAGAATGGAGAGGACAGAGTGATCCTTTTTAATCAAATTAGAAGTCTTGGCTGTTCCCACACACTACACAAAACAGCTTTGGTTAATTGCTAATTAATTAACCTAATCAAACTGGACATTAATTAAATAATGGCTGAAAATAGAAGGGCTGGAGGTGGAGTTAAGGAATTAAAGTTGTCATTTATATTATTAAAGTATATTGGGGAGTTCTTTTTTTTTTTTTTTTTTAATCTCAGATTGTATTTTGTATGTGTATTTAATAAGAACTGGGACTGTTTTTCTCTCGCAGCTAGCACTCCTGTACAGTGGTATTGTAGCGGTCTTGGCCTGAATTTGTCTGACATTTCCTTTATTTAAATATCATCCTGTTCATGCAGCTGGCAAAAGATCCTGACACTGCCGAAGATCTCTCGGGTGTTTCTACTGGTTTATTTTTCATATTTTGTACTCCTCCTTTCTTATCTTTCCTTTTTTTGAAATTCTATTGAAATGGAAATCTGGCAGCTCTGGAACAGAGATGAAAAAGTCTGGTTTTGGCAGCTTTATAGAAAATCAGCACAGCCTCCGAACACACACATGGTTAATTCAGAAATGAATGCAGTGCCGGTGAATCATGTGGGAGATGGAACACATGCACGGGGTTTCTGAGGCTGAATGAGAACTCACGATACAGAGGTCTCGCCATCGGTATAAACAATGGATTCACAGATGAATGCGGGGCAAACACAATTATTTTATAACAAATGATATGCCCTATGGAACAACTTCATCAAACATGAATTGGCCTCAGCTTACGAGTCTAAAATTAGATTTAAATTAATGCTACCATAGACTTGGGCTGTATTGTGAGTCTCACTCTCTCCCTCCCTCCGGCTCTCTGATGACTCATCCTGTACAACTTGTCCTCAGACCCTGACATACTCAACCTTGCTTTGTACACACTAGCCATCCTTCTGGCTACATCTCCGCAGAGGATCTTGAAACGATTCAGGCACCGTAGAAGACCGGTGCTTTAGATCCCCACTGCTTCATAGCTCACAGATTTTGCTGTGCTGACACACCCTTCCAGTAGTCCAGGATGTCATGTAGATCCTCCCCTTTTGCGAACTGGACCTTCTTGCGCAGTGCATTTCCAGCTGTAATGTAACAGGATTCCTCACGTGGACCCTTTCTATACGGACGGAAGCGCTCCCAGATTCGCAGTGTGCTCTCGGAGGAGTACTCGGGACTGGACGAGTACCCCGAGTAGCTGTGTTGGTGGGGCGAGAGCTGAGAATAAGAAGCAGCGTCTCTCTTGGCACGTGATAGGGGTTTGAGGAAAGAGGCTCTTTGTGCAGGGGATTCATGGGAGCCCTCGTAGTAAAGGGCAGGGACTGAGTGACGATGCTCTGCACAGTGGAAGTCTGGATGTACCTCCAGGTGCTGCTGAAGGCTCACGCCATCCACAGTGACTCCATCCATGTTACAGCCTACACCACCACCACCACCAACTAAGGGCAACCTATCCAGAGGTTCCCCACACCGGACTGGACTACTCTTCTCAGGATACTGACAGGGATCAGGACTGCGTGGTTCTGGCACATCCAAGCTGTACACCCGAGCTTTTCCACCAGCAGGGCCACAATGCTTCTTAGAAGAGCTGACGATCACAGCTGCATCGGCACTCATCTGTCGTTGAATAGGTCTCACTGCGGTGGCTGGTGGTGGAGGGCGATAAGGAGGTGATACAAAGCCTCCTCCTGTAATCCCTGGCCTTTCAGAAAGGGGAGCTGTTAGAGGCAGAGGAGGTGGAGGAGGGATTTTTGGGGAGGGCAGGACCTGACACACCTCACCGACACTGGGTGAGAGTGGAATTAACCCCCTGGTTATGGAGGAGGTGCTACTAGGTGGTGGTGAGGTGGGATTTCCGCTCGATGTGGCAGCGGAGGACACTGCAGCTGCTACAGAGTCAAGTTTAAGTGCATCAATGCAGTTATTAATGATCTGGTTAACCTTGTCAACTTCCATTGCAATAGTAGAGATCTCTGATGCTGACCCTCGACCATCGTCATCATCTGAGTCATCTCCCAGGTCACTTCCATCTTCCTCCATTAGGTCTTCTGGTCTAACAGTCTGCCTTACTCCATCTCGCCCTCTCTCATCTCCTGCTCCTGATGTCCTAACGTCCATGTAGTTGCCCTTGGTTGCCATTGCTTCAGAGAAGGCCGTGGCCAGCTTCTCTACTTGAGGAATGGTGGAGAGACGCAAGGAAGTGGTATTACCAGGGCCATGACCCAGCATGCCTGAGCTGGAAGAGGACATGGGAAGCTTGCCATGGTGATGCTGGTGGTGGGCCTGCTCATGGAGCTTCTGCACTGCTGTTGGATCATTGGCAGCTGCAGCTGCAACCTCAGGTCCATACCGCATCTCTAGGATGGTCTTTTTCACACAAATTGATTTCTCTTTCTCTTCTTGCCTTCGACGCCTCCTCAAACAGTAATACACCAGGCCGAGAACAATCAGCATCCCAAACAAGCAGCCCACAATGGTCATAATGTAATGTGTAGTAGTGGATGGGGTGGGAAGCAAGTCATCTGTAGTGGGAGTCCGAGTGGAAAAGTGAAGACATGTGTGGTTAAAACGCTGTGAGTTGCGTATGGAGGCCACACAAAAAGTGTAGTTGGTGTTTGGTATGAGCTTGTTTAGCGTAATCAACTCCTTCTTGTTTTTCAGGTTCATCACATCAGAAACAAAGCTCTGATTGTACTGTACTAAGATATACATCTTGCTGTAGGGCCGCGGTATCTGCACGAGCAAGGACGCTGAAGAAAGAGACACATGCTGCAGTATGATACTGGGGCTAAATGTGTTCTCAGAGGAGGATGAGGTTGTGGGCTGATGGTACGGTCCAATACGATCAAACATGTCAGGCCCCATGCCTGAGGAATCCAAATCTGGTGGCAATGAAGTCATCCCTGGAATAAAGACTCCATCTCTGCACATGGAGGCAAGGATGTTGAGAGCGCTTCGACCAGGTCCTCCTATGGGACTTAGCAACGGGTAGCCGAAAAGCTCCCGTGGAGTCTCGCACTGTAGTCGATCATAGGTGTGTGTGACATTGTTGAAGGCCTCCAGCCAAACAAGGAAGCTGTAGAGATCACAGCCACAGTGAAAAGGGTTACCTGCCAGCTCACATACCATCAGCCTTCCCAACACTCTGAACGTGGACGAGTCTAATCGAGCCAGCTTGTTAGAGGATAGGTCCAGACTGCTGAGGCTGGGGCATTCCCAGAAGGCATTCGTGGCGATGACCTCGATGAGATTGTGCTGCAGGAAGAGGCACTGTATGCGTCCCAGGCCTCGCAGCATGCCCTCCGTCAGATTGGTCAGTTTGTTGTAGCCCAGCTGCAGTACCTGGAGGTTAGCCTGGCCAGCGAAGGCACCATCCTCAATGTAGGAGATCTCGTTCTTGGTCAGGTTGAGGTCTGTGAGGTTTGTGAAGCGGCTCAGTGAGGAGAAGAATACAGCCTTGAGCTTGTTCTCATTGAGCCGTAAATCATGCACGGTGTTGTTGATGTGCTGTGGGATTGTCTCATACGGCGGCTGGTTCTGACTGCAGATGGCCAGCCATACGTAGCCCTTATCCCCCTCGATGAGCCAGCAATCACCACAGACGAGGTCTGGTGCTGAAAATAGCAGGAGAAGAGAAGGAAACAGCAGGAGGGCAATGCTGGGAGAGGATGGGGCGTATGACTTCATCTTCATGATGAAGAGAAATTGTGGAAAAAGGAAGTGGATATTCTTTAGTCCTTAAAACAGGCAGGAAGAAGTAGGCACTCGTTCTGTGCAGTCACTGCCGTGGGCATGCCATGGGCTCTAACACATTCGCCATATTATCTGATTTGCCGTAGGATTGCAGTACTGACTCTCATTAGGCTGCCACATCGTCTCCTCATGGGATATTCAGAGCTTCTCAGAAGAACCTGTAGAGAGAAAAGAAAAGAACAGGGGTGTAAGTAGTGGAAAGTAGAAAGGCAGTATACATACTCATACTCAAGTCCACATAACAGCTTGAATTTTTTAAAATATCACAGCTGCTTATTTATTTATAAAAATGAAAATTGCATTGTGCTCACTGTAGAATGGCATCGTAATGCATCTCATAAATATGGAGTAGCACTTTACTACATAATGCTATCACTTCACTGATACCTGCTTGCTACTGATCACTCTGTCAGACTGCAGTCATATTTTATAATTCTGAATGTGATTAACGTTAAGTAATAACACCAGCATTGAGGACTTGTTAAGAACATGTCTGTTGTTATAATCTCATATTTTTTCCCCAAAGAATTAGATTACTCAGGCTACGCTATCTCCCCTTTAACTTTCATTTGCCCTAATTATATCTGGATGTGTTTGGCAGGTAAGTTAGACAAGGTGTTTGCTAAATGGGGCTCATCCATCTTCCTGTGCCACCTGTTTCCCACCATGATCCAAAACTCAGGAGGACTTTCAGACATGACATACGTCATTAATCACCAGATGGAACAAGGTCATTTCCTCTGTCACATACAGCCCTGGTTCCATCCCACACACCTCGTTCAATCTGCATGCAGAGAGAATCAACTGGAATTATCCATTAATCATGAGATTAAACATGTTCCTGAAATGCCGAATTCTGTTTTCCTCAGAACAGAAACTGGAAACTCACAGAAAAAGTCCAAACTCACAGTTCTATTAATTCTCCTCAGTGCTTGGGCTAACATTGGTGCTAAACGTATAGATGTTGCTCTCAGAATAACAACAATAACTGAACAATTGCAATGATGAAAAACAGTTTAAACACTACATACAAAAACAAGCAGTAAATAATGTGAGTTATAAATTTAGGGACTATGTGAAGTTGTCTCAGATCTCTGGGTTTTTATGTCTGCACTGGAGGTTCTTCCTCACTCTCTCCTTGTCTTTAAGGCCACAGGAGATGTGAACTGGTTTGGTGTTCCACATACTGAGGCCAAAAAAGGAGCTTTAATTAGGGCCAGGGCTCAGAAACATGGTGAGGTGCATCCCAAAGAGACAGACAGAGTGTTTGTGTGTGTGTTTAGAAAGACTGACAGAACTGGAGAATGAGAAGCAAAGAGACATTTTAAAATATTTAGTCCAATAACTCTCAAAAAGCTTTTTATATCAGAAACACATTTTCATATAAATACCTAAACCAGTAACCCATCTTTCTGTTATAAATTTAGCATGAATGTATTTTTGTTCCCAAAGTGGAGACATATTTCATCCCACATCATCATCATCATCATCATCATGTTACAAAACAAACACTTTCGAGTTGCCTCTTTAAACCGAATACTGATCTGATCTGATCTGATCTGATCTGAGAGCATGATCCTGCTGAGAGTGTGGATCACAATCGATCGCTGTCTCTTTAACGCCGCTGTTTAATTAGTTATGATGAACTTCTTGAACTCAGCGTCTGATTCATTCTGAGCCTTGATGGACTTAAATAATGTAGACATGGACAATAATGATCTGTTTTTAATTCATTTCCTCCTCCTCTGTGTCTTTATACAAATTCAGTCTAGTCGTGTGTGTGTGTGTGTGTGTGTGTGTGTGTGATTTAGTGTAATATAAAGAGACAGAAATATTTCATACTAAAAGTGTATATGAAGGTCAGATTAATGAACAGCTTCACATCTTATTGTCCAGCAGGAACAGAAATGTGATGAGCTGACTCTAATGATTACAGCCATGACATGAAAGGTATGTATCTCAGCTTACTCTTCCTACACACACACACACACACACACACACACACACACACACAAAACACACATTTTATCTGTTTTTCTTCCTGACATTTCCCCAGGCCCTGGTGCAGAAACATCCAAACAGTTTTACATCACTGCCTTGTGCTTTTAGAAAAAAGAAAACGTGTGTGTGTGTGTGTGTGTGTGTGTGTGCATCTGTGTGTGCAGGAGAGGAAATGAAATGAAATGAATGAAATGAAACTGCCCAGTGTGATGTTTGCTTCAGCTCCAAATCTGTACAGAATGAGAACTCTCTCTCTCTCTCTCTCTCTCTCTCTCTCTCTCTCTCTCTCTCTCTCTCTCTCTGAGCGGTGATTAGAGCCCTGAGGGTTCTGCATGTCAGAACATCACCACACTCAGGAACCTTTTACTGCAACTCTGGCCTCATCAGCTCATGACCTCATCAGCTCCTCTGACATGATGCTGAGGACGAGGCTGAAGCAGAGACACATGGAGAGGAGACACACGTCTGACTGCAGTGGAGCTCAGCCAATCAGATTAATGCTCAGTGTGTATGTAGTTTTCACACATGTCATGAATGTCAGTAAATAATATATTTTACAATAAATAAAAGAATATAGTTTATTCTTATCATTTATAATATATAATTTTAAAATGAGCTGCACTCCTCTCCTTTAACTGCAGTGGAGTATTAGCTGTGTAAGGTCGTGAGTTTTAACAGTGAAATGAACCTCGTCGTATTTTGATGTTTATAACACGAGATTATACGAACACAAGACACACTGTCACAAACACCACGTGCCATTAAGCAAAAGCACTCACAAGCACGCTGAAGAAAAACGCACCTCATGCTGTCTTTAATCAGAACACGATTCTCACAAACACATTTTAACTTCACACTCACACAACCTGAGATTTACTCTCCTGTAGCTGCGAGTTCTGAACGAGGAGATGAAGTCAAAATGTCACGTTTACAGCTGCAGCTGTGGGGCAGAGAGAGAGAGAGAGACAGAGAGAGAGAGAGAGACAGAGAGAGACAGACAGAGAGACAGAGAGAGACAGAGTCAGAGAGAGAGAGAGAGAGACAGAGAGAGAGAGAGAGACAGAGAGAGAGAGAGAGACAGAGAGAGACAGACAGAGAGACAGAGAGAGACAGAGACAGAGAGAGAGAGAGAGAGACAGAGAGAGAGAGAGAGACAGAGAGAGAGAAAGAGTGAGAGAGAGAGAGAGAGAGAGAGACAGAGAGAGACAGAGAAAGAGTGAGAGAGAGAGAGACAGATAGAGAGAAGGGCAATATAGCCTTCAAGCTACAGGTAAAATACACTGTGTGTGTGTGTGTGTGTTTGCTCTGGCCCTGTTTATTGGCTGTATAATCCTCTCTCTCTCTCTCTCTCTCTCTCTCACACACACACACACACACACACACACACATATCTGTGCCGTGTTTCCTGCCCACTTGAGAGCAGATCGTCCCATCTGTGCAGGAGGAAGGGGGGGGTTATGGTCCAGACGGGCCGGACTGTGTGGGAGGAAGTGAGAAGAGCAGGACAGGAAATGAGGTCAGACTAGAGGACAGTGCAGTGTGACCCACTTCCTGTTAACACTCAGACTCAGTGATCACCAGCAGAAACACGGTCAGGGTGCGTCCTACATCCTGGATTTAACCTGCACACACACACACACACACACACACCTTGGAAAGCAAAATGA
>NC_069722.1:25847425-25877425 GCF_027358585.1 Pangasianodon hypophthalmus
GCCTTGAATCTCTCTCACACACACACACACACACACACACACAGTTTAAATGCATGTACATCACATGCTCACGTTCCTTCACTCTGTAACTGCACTATCACTGCCACTGAATAATTCATTATATCACTTTTATATAAAGGGACCTTCAGGGTTATTTGTGTAGATCTCTGGGCTTCCTAAAAGCATTTTCTTCACGTAGTCGTGTTCTTTAATCGCAGGTCTATCGTTAGAGGATCTTCATCGTATAATCGGACACGGAGACGCGCGCGATCACACACACTGTTACAGAATTCACATCACACTTTACTGTACAGGATCTCATACAGCGTGACGAGGAATCATCTTAAAGCACACCGCTGAAATCACACAGACTGAAAGTGGATTAAAAGTGTTAATGAATAATGTGCTTTAACATGAGTGATGTAACACAGTGTGTGTCATTACCCATAATTCTGTGCAGGTTATATTGAAAAATATGACTGATATATGACTGAAAATATATTAAATCAACATTTCAGACCAGATCAAGTCGTACAGCATCCACGTGATATCCCGTATCTGTAACACACACTCGCCACATAAACACGTGTCCCGTATCTGTAACACACACTCGCTGTGTAAACACGTGTCCCGTATCTGTAACACACACTCGCTGTATAAACACGTGTCCCGTATCTGTAACACACACTCGCCATGTAAACGTGTCCCGTATCTGTAACACACACTCGCCGTGTAAACACGTGTCCCGTATCTGTAACACACACTCGCTGTGTAAACGTGTCCCGTATCTGTAACACACACTCGCTGTATAAACACGTGTCCCGTATCTGTAACACACACTCGCTGTGTAAACGTGTCCCGTATCTGTAACACACACTCGCTGTATAAACACGTGTCCCGTATCTGTAACACACACTCGCTGTGTAAACGTGTCCCGTATCTGTAACACACACTCGGTGTGTAAACGTGTCCCGTATCTGTAACACACACTCGCTGTGTAAACGTGTCAGGTATCTGTAACACACACTCGCCGTGAAAACACGTGTCCCGTATCTGTAACACACACTCGGTGTGTAAACGCGTGTCCCATATCTGTAACACACACTCGGTGTGTAAACGTGTCCCGTATCTGTAACACACACTCGCCGTGTAAACGTGTCCCGTATCTGTAACACACACTCGCTGTATAAACACGTGTCCCGTATCTGTAACACACACTCGCTGTATAAACACGTGTCCCGTATCTGAAACACACACACGCCGTGTAAACACGTGTCCCGTATCTGTAACACACACTCGCTGTGTAAACACGTGTCCCGTATCTGTAACACACACTCGCCGTGTAAACACGTGTCCCGTATCTGTAACACACACTCGCCGTGTAAACACGTGTCCCGTATCTGTAACACACACTCGGTGTGTAAACGTGTCCCGTATCTGTAACACACACTCGCCGTGTAAACGTGTCCCGTATCTGTAACACACACTCGCCGTGTAAACACGTGTCCCGTATCTGTAACACACACTCGCCGTGTAAACACGTGTCCCGTATCTGTAACACACACTCGCCGTGTAAACACGTGTCCCGTATCTGTAACACACACGCGCTGTGTAAACATGTGTCCCGTATCTGTAACACACACTCGCTGTATAAACACGTGTCCCGTATCTGTAACACACACTCACTGTGTAAACGTGTCCCGTATCAGTAACACACACTCGCCGTGTAAAAACGTGTCCCGTATCAGTAACACACACACGCTGTGTAAACACGTGTCCCGTATCTGTAACACACACTCGCTGTGTAAACACGTGTCCCGTATCTGTAACACACACTCGCTGTGTAAACGTGTCCCGTATCTGTAACACACACTCGCTGTGTAAACGTGTCCCGTATCTGTAACACACACTCGGTGTGTAAACGTGTCCCGTATCTGTAACACACACTCGCTGTGTAAACACGTGTCCCGTATCTGTAACACACACTCGCCGTGTAAACACGTGTCCCGTATCAGTAATACACACACGCTGTGTAAACACGTGTCTCGTATCTGTAACACACACGTGCTGTGTAAACACGTGTCCCGTATCTGTAACACACACTCGCTGTGTAAACGTGTCCCGTATCTGTAACACACACTCGCTGTGTAAACGTGTCCCGTATCTGTAACACACACTCGCCGTGTAAACACGTGTCCCGTATCAGTAACACACACTCGCCGTGTAAACGTGTCCTGTATCTGTAACACACACTCGCTGTGTAAACGTGTCCCGTATCTGTAACACACACTCGCCGTGTAAACACGTGTCCCGTATCTGTAACACACACTCGCCGTGTAAACACGTGTCCCGTATCAGTAACACACACTCGCCGTGTAAACACGTGTCCCGTATCTGTAACACACACTCGCTGTGTAAACGTGTCCTGTATCTGTAACACACACTCGCTGTGTAAACGTGTCCCGTATCTGTAACACACACTCGGTGTGTAAACGTGTCCCGTATCTTTAACACACACTCGCCGTGTAAACACGTGTCCCGTATCTGTAACACACACTCGCTGTGTAAACGTGTCCTGTATCTGTAACACACACTCGCTGTGTAAACGTGTCCCGTATCTGTAACACACACTCGCCGTGTAAACACGTGTCCCGTATCAGTAACACACACTCGCCGTGGAAACACGTGTCCCGTATCTGTAACACACACTCGCTGTGTAAACGTGTCCCGTATCAGTAACACACACTCGCCGTGTAAACACGTGTCCCGTATCAGTAACACACACACGCTGTGTAAACACGTGTCCCGTATCTGTGACACACACTCGCTGTGTAAACACGTGTCCCGTATCTGTAACACACACTCGCTGTGTAAACGTGTCCCGTATCTGTAACACACACTCGGTGTGTAAACGTGTCCCGTATCTGTAACACACACTCGCTGTGTAAACACGTGTCCCGTATCTGTAACACACACTCGCCGTGTAAACACGTGTCCCGTATCAGTAATACACACACGCTGTGTAAACACGTGTCTCGTATCTGTAACACACACGTGCTGTGTAAACACGTGTCCCGTATCTGTAACACACACTCGCTGTGTAAACACGTGTCCCGTATCTGTAACACACACTCGCTGTGTAAACGTGTCCCGTATCTGTAACACACACTCGCTGTGTAAACGTGTCCCGTATCTGTAACACACACTCGCCGTGTAAACACGTGTCCCGTATCAGTAACACACACTCGCCGTGTAAACGTGTCCCGTATATGTAACACACACTCGCCGTGTAAACGTGTCCCGTATCTGTAACACACACTCGCTGTGTAAACGTGTCCCGTATCTGTAACACACACTCGCCGTGTAAACACGTGTCCCGTATCTGTAACACACACTCGCCGTGTAAACACGTGTCCCGTATCTGTAACACACACTCGCCGTGTAAACACGTGTCCCGTATCTGTAACACACACTCGCCGTGTAAACACGTGTCCCGTATCAGTAACACACACTCGCCGTGTAAACACGTGTCCCGTATCTGTAACACACACTCGCTGTGTAAACGTGTCCCGTATCTGTAACACACACTCGCTGTGTAAACGTGTCCCGTATCTGTAACACACACTCGGTGTGTAAACGTGTCCCGTATCTTGAACACACACTCGCCGTGTAAACACGTGTCCCGTATCTGTAACACACACTCGCTGTGTAAACGTGTCCTGTATCTGTAACACACACTCGCTGTGTAAACGTGTCCCGTATCTGTAACACACACTCGCCGTGTAAACACGTGTCCCGTATCAGTAACACACACTCGCCGTGTAAACACGTGTCCCGTATCTGTAACACACACTCGCTGTGTAAACGTGTCCTGTATCTGTAACACACACTCGCTGTGTAAACGTGTCCCGTATCTGTAACACACACTCGGTGTGTAAACGTGTCCCGTATCTTTAACACACACTCGCCGTGTAAACACGTGTCCCGTATCTGTAACACACACTCGCTGTGTAAACACGTGTCCCGTATCTGTAACACACACTCGCCGTGTAAACACGTGTCCCGTATCTGTAACACACACTCGCCGTGTAAACACGTGTCCCGTATCAGTAACACACACTCGCCGTGTAAACACGTGTCCCGTATCTGTAACACACACTCGCCGTGTAAACACGTGTCCCGTATCTGTAACACACACTCGCCGTGTAAACACGTGTCCCGTATCTGTAACACACACTCGCCGTGTAAACACGTGTCCCGTATCAGTAACACACACTCGCCGTGTAAACACGTGTCCCGTATCTGTAACACACACTCGCCGTGTAAACACGTGTCCCGTATCTGTAACACACACTCGCCGTGTAAACGTGTCCTGTATCTGTAACACACACTCGCTGTGTAAACGTGTCCTGTATCTGTAACACACACTCGCCGTGTAAACGTGTCCCGTATCTGTAACACACACTCGCCGTGTAAACACGTGTCCCGTATCTGTAACACACACTCGCCGTGTAAACACGTGTCCCGTATCAGTAACACACACTCGCCGTGTAAACACGTGTCCCGTATCTGTAACACACACTCACTGTGTAAACGTGTCCTGTATCTGTAACACACACTCGCTGTGTAAACGTGTCCCGTATCTGTAACACACACTCGCCGTGTAAACACGTGTCCCGTATCTGTAACACACACTCGCTGTGTAAACGTGTCCCGTATCTGTAACACACACTCGCTGTGTAAACACGTGTCCCGTATCTGTAACACACACTCGCCGTGTAAACACGTGTCCCGTATCTGTAACACACACTCGCTGTGTAAACACGTGTCCCGTATCTGTAACACACACTCGCTGTGTAAACGTGTCCCGTATCTGTAACACACACTCGCCGTGTAAACACGTGTCCCGTATCTGTAACACACACTCGCCGTGTAAACGTGTCCCGTATCTGTAACACACACTCGCCGTGTAAACACGTGTCCCGTATCTGTAACACACACTCGCCGTGTAAACACGTGTCCCGTATCTGTAACACACACTCGCCGTGTAAACACGTGTCCCGTATCTGTAACACACACTCGCTGTGTAAACGTGTCCCGTATCTGTAACACACACTCGCTGTGTAAACACGTGTCCCGTATCTGTAACACACACTCGCCGTGTAAACACGTGTCCCGTATCTGTAACACACACTCGCCGTGTAAACACGTGTCCCGTATCTGTAACACACACTCGCTGTGTAAACACGTGTCCCGTATCTGTAACACACACTCGCCGTGTAAACACGTGTCCCGTATCAGTAACACACATTCGCCGTGTAAACACGTGTCCCGTATCTGTAACACACACTCGCTGTGTAAACGTGTCCTGTATCTGTAACACACACTCGCTGTGTAAACGTGTCCCGTATCTGTAACACACACTCGGTGTGTAAACGTGTCCCGTATCTTTAACACACACTCGCCGTGTAAACACGTGTCCCGTATCTGTAACACACACTCGCTGTGTAAACGTGTCCTGTATCTGTAACACACACTCGCTGTGTAAACGTGTCCCGTATCTGTAACACACACTCGCCGTGTAAACACGTGTCCCGTATCTGTAACACACACTCGCCGTGTAAACACGTGTCCCGTATCTGTAACACACACTCGCCGTGTAAACACGTGTCCCGTATCAGTAACACACACTCGCCGTGTAAACACGTGTCCCGTATCTGTAACACACACTCGCTGTGTAAACGTGTCCTGTATCTGTAACACACACTCGCTGTGTAAACGTGTCCCGTATCTGTAACACACACTCGGTGTGTAAACGTGTCCCGTATCTTTAACACACACTCGCCGTGTAAACACGTGTCCCGTATCTGTAACACACACTCGCTGTGTAAACGTGTCCTGTATCTGTAACACACACTCGCTGTGTAAACGTGTCCCGTATCTGTAACACACACTCGCCGTGTAAACACGTGTCCCGTATCAGTAACACACACTCGCCGTGTAAACACGTGTCCCGTATCTGTAACACACACTCGCTGTGTAAACGTGTCCCGTATCAGTAACACACACTCGCCGTGTAAACACGTGTCCCGTATCAGTAACACACACACGCTGTGTAAACACGTGTCCCGTATCTGTAACACACACTCGCTGTGTAAACACGTGTCCCGTATCTGTAACACACACTCGCTGTGTAAACGTGTCCCGTATCTGTAACACACACTCGGTGTGTAAACGTGTCCCGTATCTGTAACACACACTCGCTGTGTAAACACGTGTCCCGTATCTGTAACACACACTCGCCGTGTAAACACGTGTCCCGTATCAGTAATACACACACGCTGTGTAAACACGTGTCTCGTATCTGTAACACACACGTGCTGTGTAAACACGTGTCCCGTATCTGTAACACACACTCGCTGTGTAAACACGTGTCCCGTATCTGTAACACACACTCGCTGTGTAAACGTGTCCCGTATCTGTAACACACACTCGCTGTGTAAACGTGTCCCGTATCTGTAACACACACTCGCCGTGTAAACACGTGTCCCGTATCAGTAACACACACTCGCCGTGTAAACGTGTCCCGTATATGTAACACACACTCGCTGTGTAAACGTGTCCCGTATCTGTAACACACACTCGCCGTGTAAACACGTGTCCCGTATCTGTAACACACACTCGCTGTGTAAACACGTGTCCCGTATCTGTAACACACACTCGGTGTGTAAACGTGTCCCGTATCTGTAACACACACTCGCCGTGTAAACGTGTCCCGTATCTGTAACACACACTCGCCGTGTAAACACGTGTCCCGTATCTGTAACACACACTCGCCGTGTAAACACGTGTCCCGTATCTGTAACACACACTCGCCGTGTAAACACGTGTCCCGTATCTGTAACACACACTCGCTGTGTAAACACGTGTCCCGTATCAGTAACACACACTCGCCGTGTAAACACGTGTCCCGTATCTGTAACACACACTCGGTGTGTAAACGTGTCCCGTATCTGTAACACACATTCGCCGTGTAAACGTGTCCCGTATCTGTAACACACACTCGCCATGTAAACACGTGTCCCGTATCTGTAACACACACTCGCCGTGTAAACACGTGTCCCGTATCTGTAACACACACTCGCCGTGTAAACACGTGTCTCGTATCTGTAACACACACTCGCCGTGTAAACACGTGTCCCGTATCTGTAACACACACTCGCTGTGTAAACGTGTCCTGTATCTGTAACACACACTCGCTGTGTAAACGTGTCCCGTATCTGTAACACACACTCGGTGTGTAAACGTGTCCCGTATCTTTAACACACACTCGCCGTGTAAACACGTGTCCCGTATCTGTAACACACACTCGCTGTGTAAACGTGTCCTGTATCTGTAACACACACTCGCTGTGTAAACGTGTCCCGTATCTGTAACACACACTCGCCGTGTAAACACGTGTCCCGTATCAGTAACACACACTCGCCGTGTAAACACGTGTCCCGTATCTGTAACACACACTCGCTGTGTAAACGTGTCCTGTATCTGTAACACACACTCGCTGTGTAAACGTGTCCTGTATCTGTAACACACACTCGCTGTGTAAACGTGTCCCGTATCTGTAACACACACTCGGTGTGTAAACGTGTCCCGTATCTTTAACACACACTCGCCGTGTAAACACGTGTCCCGTATCTGTAACACACACTCGCTGTGTAAACGTGTCCTGTATCTGTAACACACACTCGCTGTGTAAACGTGTCCCGTATCTGTAACACACACTCGCCGTGTAAACACGTGTCCCGTATCAGTAACACACACTCGCCGTGTAAACACGTGTCCCGTATCTGTAACACACACTCGCTGTGTAAACGTGTCCCGTATCAGTAACACACACTCGCCGTGTAAACACGTGTCCCGTATCAGTAACACACACACGCTGTGTAAACACGTGTCCCGTATCTGTAACACACACTCGCTGTGTAAACACGTGTCCCGTATCTGTAACACACACTCGCTGTGTAAACGTGTCCCGTATCTGTAACACACACTCGGTGTGTAAACGTGTCCCGTATCTGTAACACACACTCGCTGTGTAAACACGTGTCCCGTATCTGTAACACACACTCGCCGTGTAAACACGTGTCCCGTATCAGTAATACACACACGCTGTGTAAACACGTGTCTCGTATCTGTAACACACACGTGCTGTGTAAACACGTGTCCCGTATCTGTAACACACACTCGCTGTGTAAACACGTGTCCCGTATCTGTAACACACACTCGCTGTGTAAACGTGTCCCGTATCTGTAACACACACTCGCTGTGTAAACGTGTCCCGTATCTGTAACACACACTCGCCGTGTAAACACGTGTCCCGTATCAGTAACACACACTCGCCGTGTAAACGTGTCCCGTATATGTAACACACACTCGCCGTGTAAACACGTGTCCCGTATCTGTAACACACACTCGCCGTGTAAACACGTGTCCCGTATCTGTAACACACACTCGCTGTGTAAACACGTGTCCCGTATCTGTAACACACACTCGGTGTGTAAACGTGTCCCGTATCTGTAACACACACTCGCCGTGTAAACGTGTCCCGTATCTGTAACACACACTCGCCGTGTAAACACGTGTCCCGTATCTGTAACACACACTCGCCGTGTAAACACGTGTCCCGTATCTGTAACACACACTCGCCGTGTAAACACGTGTCCCGTATCTGTAACACACACTCGCTGTGTAAACACGTGTCCCGTATCAGTAACACACACTCGCCGTGTAAACGTGTCCCGTATCTGTAACACACATTCGCCGTGTAAACGTGTCCCGTATCTGTAACACACATTCGCCGTGTAAACGTGTCCCGTATCTGTAACACACACTCGCCGTGTAAACACGTGTCCCGTATCTGTAACACACACTCGCCGTGTAAACACGTGTCCCGTATCTGTAACACACACTCGCCGTGTAAACACGTGTCCCGTATCTGTAACACACACTCGCCGTGTAAACACGTGTCCCGTATCTGTAACACACACTCGCCGTGTAAACGTGTCCTGTATCTGTAACACACACTCGCTGTGTAAACGTGTCCTGTATCTGTAACACACACTCGCTGTGTAAACGTGTCCCGTATCTGTAACACACACTCGGTGTGTAAACGTGTCCCGTATCTTTAACACACACTCGCCGTGTAAACACGTGTCCCGTATCTGTAACACACACTCGCTGTGTAAACGTGTCCTGTATCTGTAACACACACTCGCTGTGTAAACGTGTCCCGTATCTGTAACACAGACTCGCCGTGTAAACACGTGTCCCGTATCAGTAACACACACTCGCCGTGTAAACACGTGTCCCGTATCTGTAACACACACTCGCTGTGTAAACGTGTCCTGTATCTGTAACACACACTCGCTGTGTAAACGTGTCCCGTATCTGTAACACACACTCGGTGTGTAAACGTGTCCCGTATCTTTAACACACACTCGCCGTGTAAACACGTGTCCCGTATCTGTAACACACACTCGCTGTGTAAACACGTGTCCCGTATCTTTAACACACACTCGCCGTGTAAACACGTGTCCCGTATCAGTAACACACACTCGCCGTGTAAACACGTGTCCCGTATCTGTAACACACACTCGCCGTGTAAACACGTGTCCCGTATTTGTAACACACACTCGCCGTGTAAACGTGTCCTGTATCTGTAACACACACTCGCTGTGTAAACGTGTCCTGTATCTGTAACACACACTCGCTGTGTAAACGTGTCCCGTATCTGTAACACACACTCGCCGTGTAAACACGTGTCCCGTATCTGTAACACACACTCGCCGTGTAAACGTGTCCTGTATCTGTAACACACACTCGCTGTGTAAACGTGTCCTGTATCTGTAACACACACTCGCTGTGTAAACGTGTCCCGTATCTGTAACACACACTCGCCGTGTAAACACGTGTCCCGTATCTGTAACACACACTCGCCGTGTAAACACGTGTCCCGTATCTGTAACACACACTCGCTGTGTAAACACGTGTCCCGTATCTGTAACACACACTCGCCGTGTAAACGTGTCCCGTATCTGTAACACACACTCGCCGTGTAAACACGTGTCCCGTATCTGTAACACACACTCGCCGTGTAAACGTGTCCCGTATCTGTAACACACACTCGCAGTGTAAACACGTGTCCCGTATCTGTAACACACACTCGCCGTGTAAACACGTGTCCCGTATCTGTAACACACACTCGCCGTGTAAACACGTGTCCCGTATCTGTAACACACACTCGCTGTGTAAACGTGTCCCGTATCTGTAACACACACTCGCTGTGTAAACACGTGTCCCGTATCTGTAACACACACTCGCCGTGTAAACACGTGTCCCGTATCTGTAACACACACTCGCCGTGTAAACACGTGTCCCGTATCTGTAACACACACTCGCCGTGTAAACACGTGTCCCGTATCTGTAACACACACTCGCCGTGTAAACACGTGTCCCGTATCAGTAACACACACTCGCCGTGTAAACACGTGTCCCGTATCTGTAACACACACTCGCTGTGTAAACGTGTCTTGTATCTGTAACACACACTCGCTGTGTAAACGTGTCCCGTATCTGTAACACACACTCGGTGTGTAAACGTGTCCCGTATCTTTAACACACACTCGCCGTGTAAACACGTGTCCCGTATCTGTAACACACACTCGCTGTGTAAACGTGTCCTGTATCTGTAACACACACTCGCTGTGTAAACGTGTCCCGTATCTGTAACACACACTCGCTGTGTAAACACGTGTCCCGTATCTGTAACACACACTCGCCGTGTAAACACGTGTCCCGTATCTGTAACACACACTCGCTGTGTAAACGTGTCCTGTATCTGTAACACACACTCGCTGTGTAAACGTGTCCCGTATCTGTAACACACACTCGCTGTGTAAACACGTGTCCCGTATCTGTAACACACACTCGCCGTGTAAACACGTGTCCCGTATCTGTAACACACACTCGCTGTGTAAACGTGTCCTGTATCTGTAACACACACTCGCTGTGTAAACGTGTCCCGTATCTGTAACACACACTCGGTGTGTAAACGTGTCCCGTATCTTTAACACACACTCGCCGTGTAAACACGTGTCCCGTATCTGTAACACACACTCGCTGTGTAAACACGTGTCCCATATCTTTAACACACACTCGCTGTGTAAACACGTGTCCCGTATCTGTAACACACACTCGCCGTGTAAACACGTGTCCCGTATCTGTAACACACACTCGCCGTGTAAACACGTGTCCCGTATCAGTAACACACACTCGCTGTGTAAACGTGTCCCGTATCTGTAACACACACTCGCTGTGTAAACACGTGTCCCGTATCTGTAACACACACTCGCCGTGTAAACACGTGTCCCGTATCTGTAACACACACTCGCTGTGTAAACACGTGTCCCGTATCTGTAACACACACTCGCTGTGTAAACGTGTCCCGTATCTGTAACACACACTCGCCGTGTAAACACGTGTCCCGTATCTGTAACACACACTCGCCGTGTAAACGTGTCCCGTATCTGTAACACACACTCGCTGTGTAAACACGTGTCCCGTATCTGTAACACACACTCGCCGTGTAAACACGTGTCCCGTATCTGTAACACACACTCGCCGTGTAAACACGTGTCCCGTATCTGTAACACACACTCGCCGTGTAAACACGTGTCCCGTATCTGTAACACACACTCGCCGTGTAAACACGTGTCCCGTATCAGTAACACACACTCGCCGTGTAAACACGTGTCCCGTATCTGTAACACACACTCGCTGTGTAAACGTGTCCCGTATCTGTAACACACACTCGCTGTGTAAACGTGTCCCGTATCTGTAACACACACTCGGTGTGTAAACGTGTCCCGTATCTTTAACACACACTCGCCGTGTAAACACGTGTCCCGTATCTGTAACACACACTCGCTGTGTAAACGTGTCCTGTATCTGTAACACACACTCGCTGTGTAAACGTGTCCCGTATCTGTAACACACACTCGCCGTGTAAACATGTGTCTCGTATCAGTAACACACACTCGCCGTGTAAACACGTGTCCCGTATCTGTAACACACACTCGCTGTGTAAACGTGTCCTGTATCTGTAACACACACTCGCTGTGTAAACGTGTCCCGTATCTGTAACACACACTCGGTGTGTAAACGTGTCCCGTATCTTTAACACACACTCGCCGTGTAAACACGTGTCCCGTATCTGTAACACACACTCGCCGTGTAAACACGTGTCCCGTATCTTTAACACACACTCGCCGTGTAAACACGTGTCCCGTATCTGTAACACACACTCGCCGTGTAAACACGTGTCCCGTATCTGTAACACACACTCGCCGTGTAAACACGTGTCCCGTATCAGTAACACACACTCGCCGTGTAAACACGTGTCCCGTATCTGTAACACACACTCGCCGTGTAAACACGTGTCCCGTATCTGTAACACACACTCGCCGTGTAAACACGTGTCCCGTATCTGTAACACACACTCGCCGTGTAAACACGTGTCCCGTATCAGTAACACACACTCGCCGTGTAAACACGTGTCCCGTATCTGTAACACACACTCGCCGTGTAAACACGTGTCCCGTATCTGTAACACACACTCGCCGTGTAAACGTGTCCTGTATCTGTAACACACACTCGCTGTGTAAACGTGTCCCGTATCTGTAACACACACTCGCCGTGTAAACACGTGTCCCGTATCTGTAACACACACTCGCTGTGTAAACGTGTCCCGTATCTGTAACACACACTCGCTGTGTAAACACGTGTCCCGTATCTGTAACACACACTCGCCGTGTAAACACGTGTCCCGTATCTGTAACACACACTCGCCGTGTAAACACGTGTCCCGTATCTGTAACATACACACGCTGTGTAACACGTGTCCCGTATCTGTAACACACACTCGCCGTGTAAACATGTGTCTCGTATCTGTAACACACACTCGCTGTGTAAACACGTGTCCCGTATCTGTAACACACACTCGCCGTGTAAACGTGTCCCGTATCTGTAACACACACTCGCCGTGTAAACGTGTCCCGTATCTGTAACACACACTCGCCGTGTAAACACGTGTCCCGTATCTGTAACACACACACGCTGTGTAAACACGTGTCCCGTATCTGTAACACACACTCGCTGTATAAACATGTGTCCCGTATCTGTAACACACACTCGCTGTGTAAACACGTGTCCCGTATCTGTAACACACACTCGCTGTGTAAACGTGTCCCGTATCTGTAACACACACTCGCTGTGTAAACGTGTCCCGTATCTGTAACACACACTCGCCGTGTAAACACGTGTCCCGTATCTGTAACACACACTCGCTGTGTAAACATGTGTCTCGTATCTGTAACACACACACGCTGTGTAAACACGTGTCCCGTATCTGTAACACACACTCGCTGTGTAAACACGTGTCCCGTATCTGTAACACACACTCGCTGTGTAAACACGTGTCCCGTATCTGTAACACACACTCGCTGTGTAAACATGTGTCTCGTATCTGTAACACACACACGCTGTGTAAACACGTGTCCCGTATCTGTAACACACACTCGCTGTGTAAACACGTGTCCCGTATCTGTAACACACACTCGCTGTGTAAACACGTGTCCCGTATCTGTAACACACACTCGCTGTGTAAACGTGTCCCGTATCTGTAACACACACTCACCGTGTAAACGTGTCCTGTATCTGTAACACACACTCGCCGTGTAAACGTGTCCTGTATCTGTAACACACACTCGCCGTGTAAACACGTGTCTCGTATCTGTAACACACACTCGCCGTGTAAACGCGTCCGGTATCTGTAACACACACTCGCCGTGTAAACACGTGTCTCGTATCTGTAACACACACTCGCTGTGTAAACGCGTCCGGTATCTGTAACACACACTCGCCGTGTAAACACGTGTCCGGTATCTGTAACACACACTCGCCGTGTAAACACGTGTCCCGTATCTGTAACACACACTCGCCGTATAAACGCGTCCGGTATCTGTAACGCACACTCGCTGTGTAAACGCGTCCGGTATCTGTAACACACACTCGCCGTGTAAACACGTGTCCCGTATCTGTAACACACACTCGCCGTATAAACGCGTGTCCTGTATGTTTTGTGAGAGGAGAAGTGTTAGCGCTCTGTGCTGTAGATTTGATAGAGATTCGCTTTGAGAGTGAGGCTCTGTGTGGATCAGATCTCCGATGTCGTGTTCAGTTTTACTGGGTCGTGATGAAGCAGAGCCTCAGTGGCACTCGCTATCTGGGGCACTGACTGTCTCCAGGCATTAGGAGGAAAACAGAGAGAAGGAGAAGGAGGACAAGCAGCACAATTTAACACTGATAGTCATGAAGCGTGAAGTAACTGATTCTCCTATCAGCTCAGCTAAAGCAACACAACATGCACTAACACAACATCCCCATGGAGTAATCAGTAATCCATATCACTAATTCTGCCTGGACAGACCTATAGAAGTGTACTGTACTACACTATACTCTACTGTACTACACTATACTCTACTGTACTACACTATACTCTACTGTACTCTACAGTACTGTACTCTACTGTACTACACTATACTCTACTGTACTACACTATACTCTACTGTACTACACTATACTCTACTGTACTGTACTACACTATAACCTACTGTACTACACTATACTCTACTCTACTACACTATACTCTACTGTACTGTACTATACTCTACTGTACTACACTATAACCTACTGTACTACACTATACTCTACTGTACTCTACTGTACTACACTATAACCTACTGTACTACACTATACTCTACTGTACTCTACTGTACTACACTATAACCTACTGCACTACACTATACTCTACTGTACTACACTATAACCTACTGTACTACACTATACTCTACTGTACTCTACTGTACTACACTATAACCTACTGTACTACACTATACTCTACTGTACTCTACTGTACTACACTATAACCTACTGCACTACACTATACTCTACTGCACTACACTATACTCTACTGTACTACACTATACTCTACTGTACTCTACTGTACTACACTATAACCTACTGTACTACACTATACTCTACTGTACTACACTATACTCTACTGTAGTCTACAGTACTGTACTCTACTGTACTACACTATAACCTGCTGTACTACACTATACTCTACAGTACTACACTATACTCTACTGTACTGTACTACACTATACTCTACTGTAGTCTACAGTACTGTACTCTACTGTACTACACTATAACCTACTGTACTACACTCTACTCTACTGTACTACACTATACTCTACTGTAGTCTACAGTACTGTACTCTACTGTACTACACTATAACCTACTGTACTACACTCTACTCTACTGTACTCTACAGTACTGTACTCTACTGTACTACACTATACTCTACTGTAGTCTACAGTACTGTACTCTACTGTACTACACTATAACCTACTGTACTACACTATACTCTACTGTACTACACTATAACCTACTGTACTACACTCTACTCTACTATACTCTACTGTACTACACTATAACCTACTGTACTACACTCTACTCTACTATACTCTACTGTACTACACTATACTCTACTGTAGTCTACAGTACTGTACTCTACTGTACTACACTATAACCTGCTGTACTACACTATACTCTACAGTACTACACTATACTCTACTGTACTGTACTACACTATACTCTACTGTACTACACTATAATCTGCTGTACTACACTATACTATACTCTACTGTACTGTACTACACGCTACTGTACTGTACTACACTATACTATACTCTACTGTACTACACTCTACTGTACTGTACTACACTATACTATACTCTACTGTACTACACTCTACTGTACTGTACTACACTATACTCTACTGTACTACACTGTAGTGTACTACACTATACTCTACTCTACTGTACTCTACTGTACTACACTATAATCTGCTGTACTGTACCCTGCTGTACTCTGTGTGACACTGCACCAAAAAGAATTCCTTGTGCACCCTGCACTTGGCAAATAAACACGATCTGATTCTAAATTATAGAAGTATTTTCCAGACAAATTTCAAAAGTAATTGCAAAAATTTGTGGACACATAAATTGTGAATTTTTATTTCTCATTCAAATGCAAATGCAAGTCGTGAATTAGCGTTTGCATTTTCGTTTACATGAATGTACAATATCTGCCAAATTTCAAAGGGAAAGCAAAGTCCATTTGTAATTATTTCTCTCATGTCTTACGAGTTGTGACTCTGTCCTACTGAAGTATCAGTAACAATTACCCCATTTGCTATTTCTCTTCCTCGGCGTTGCGTATGGAGCCAAGAGTCAAACGCAATCGCGATTCTCTTTGCTTTTGCATTTCCGATGATTTTCACAGGAAGCTGTCGCTCAGTGCTGGGGCGGGACTTTACTGTGGGGGTGTTTATATTTGGGCGGTCGAGAAGGAAAACGTGTTGAACAGATGATTGAGCTGATGCTTCACTCCTGCATGGATTGAGATCCTTAATTTCAGGACAGAAACATGATGCGTGACAGACGCAAAGTAGCATTCGGATGCATTTTAATAACACAGATCACATACAGGCAGAACGTGTAACGTAAAAATATCATATCAAGCAAAGTCTTTACATCCAAATCTGCACACTGTAGTTTATTTTTTATTTGTTATATAACACACTGTGCTCCGTTCTGACTGTGATTTGTTTGGAATGGTCTGTGTTTTAGTTTTAAGTATTCAATATGTAGTCAATATAAATAAAGCATTCGGTGCACATGTAATAGTGTTTGAGGTTTTTACATTATTTAAGGTTTTTATACCGAACATGTAAAATAATGGCGTTGCTATTTCAGTATGAAAGGGTCATAACTCGTAAGATTTGAGAAATGCAGTTGCAAATGTACTTTGCTTTTTCATTTGAAATTTCTCAGATATTGTACGTTCGTGTAAACGAAAATGTAAACGCTAATACGTGATTTGCATTTTCATTTGAATTATGTCACAGTTTATGCGTGCACAAACAGAAACTGCAATTTGCAATTACTTTTTATATTTGTCCAGAAAATTCTTCCATAATAAATATCGCCACATCCCGCATTTCTACATGCAGAAAATAAAATGTGTGTGCTCAGTCCATTCCAGACTCCAGTCCAGGCTTTCCTACTCTGCCTCAGCTGCTGCCTTGTGTCGCTGCTTCTGCCCCGAGATGATGTCATCAATGGGCGACAGTATTTAGAGGTGACGAAAGCCAGCTCTGGCAGCTTCGAATTGTTGATGCTCACCCGTTGCGTTCTTGGTTGTGATTGTGAGTCCAGTTCGTGTCTTTGCTGTGATATTGCTGCTTTCGAACGGTGCGTATGCTGACTACCAGCTTCATCTGTCCCTTTTTTTTTTTTTTTTGTCTGTTGCCTAGATTTGTAAATAGTCACCCTGCTGTATTTTTGTAAATATTGTATATATTCCCCAGTAGTAGAGGTGCGACTGCCGTTTCTGTTGGGTGTGGGTTTTAGTAAAGGAGTTTAGGGAAGAAACCTGTCTTTTGTTTTAGATTTTCTTTTGTTCTGCATGTTAGTTCCTAAAACAGTGGTTTTTGTTCATTGTTTTGGCCTTGGTCCACCCTGAGACTGTTTCCGGTTTATTTGTGGTGTAGAGTGAAATGTATATGTTCTGTATTATATCCCCATATATCAGTTTTTGAGTGTGTCACTGGTGTGTCTCATTCCTGGCAACTCTTAGGGCAGCACTCTCATTTCACTCTACATCTAACCCCTTGCCTTTCCTCGCGCTGTGTGAGCTAACCCTGGACCGGGTTCGAAACACGTCCCACAGCAGCATTAAACTCACTGTTAGACTCAGAGAAAAGAGTTTCACACGTTCCTGAACACACACTCACTCACGCTGGGGCTCTGGAGAGCAGAACCCTTCAGTGTTTTTATTAACTAAGAGAAAGCTTGATGTTGAACATCACGGATGCAGATGTTTTATTTGTTTGTTTGTTTTTTCCTAAACAGTGTAATGAGTTTTTATTTGAATATTCCTGCTGGTGCTTCTCCTTCCTCTTAGTTCCACCTTCAGGTTCTGCAGATGTTCCAGTTGTTTGGTTGTAGGTGATGATGCTGTCTGATTCCTCCATCTTCATGTGTGTGTTTTATTCTAACATGAACACTCATCTCACATCTGATGACGATGATGATCTGAGATTCTGATCTCCACACTGAGTGGCTTTAATATCAGCACTTTAAGTGAGGAATGGAGAGAGAGAGAGAGAGAGAGAGAGAGAGGGAGGACGAGTGAAGAGGGAGAAGAGCTGAGAGATTCTCATCTACTCTGAGTACAGATACTGAAAAAAACAAAATCTTTCACATCTCACTCAGCTTCTTCTCTCTCAAATCTACATCTGTAGTTAAAATACGCATCTGGTCTGCTGAGATGTGAGAAGGTCTCTCACACACACACACACACACACACACACGAACAATCTGTAGTGCAAATATTTGCACATTAAACAAGATTTTTCTTCTGAGCTGCTGCTTTTACTCCAAACTCACACAGATGTGCAGCTGTTTCACTTCATCAGTAAATGATTAAATTGTATTTTTTATAAATTTCTAAACCAGAACGTCGGTGTTCAGAGGAGATGGACGTGGGAGAAAGTCTTCCCAAAGCCGTTCTTATAGACTTTTAGCTTTTATCTGTAATTTCCACACACTGCAGCAATACAGTAAAACACAGTTCCTCTTTTTTTTTTACACTTTTGGAGGTATCAGAGACACACGTATGATAAAGAGCTCCATCTCTGAAAACTGACTCGACACAATTACAGCTTCATTTATACACAAACACCTTCAACTGAAGAATAAAAACATTCTGAACTGCAGTTCAACTTTAATGAGATATTTGACCTCAGTTATACAATTCTTAATAAAACTGTACAAATAAATTGTTTCTCTCTTTAAGAAACATTTATAAGTGTTTCATCTCCTAAATGATGAACTTCAAATATAATAATGAGCATCTTAAATCCTGAGGCAAATCTTACAAATGTGTCACATCACTTCTTCAAATGTTCTCCTGCTGATTACAGAAACGGTTTGGACTGTACCATTTTAATTAAATAACAGGGATGTTTCAAACTGAGTGTGTGTGTGTGAGTAAAACCCTCATTATGTGATGTTACTCACAGACTGCCTGAGGTTGGTTTGATGTTCTACTTCCTGTTTTATAAGACGTAGTTTGTTTTGAGGATTATGTGTAGTTCAGATGATTTCTGGAATGGTTCTCAGTTGTGCCGCCTGTCTAACGTACCTGCTCTCGTCTCAGGTGAATAAATCTGGCTCGTGTTTATTCCTACTCCTTGTTAATTTCATCTCCTGAACCTGTGTCAGTGTTACGAAAGGTGATGAACACGAGGCTGAAAGAGCAACGACTCACCTGCTGTTCACTCAGGTACAGCTCAGGATGAGGCAGAAACGTGTGGATTAGGGAAATATTTCACTTCTCAGACTGTCAGCGAATTCAAACCGAATCTCCTGCATGAAGCTTTCAGTAAACCCGGGGGACACATGTGCAGAACTCAGCGGTTCTCTGGATAATTAATTAATTCTTTGTGGTTGTGTGAAAGTGAAGAACCTGCTGAGGAACCGTGTTTTTCAGCTTCTATGCAGTGAACAGAACAGTGAAGAGAATATTAAAGTCTAAGAACTAATATCTAATCTCCAGGTCTGATGTTTTTCTCTCCGTGTTCCTACATATTTCTCTTTATTACGGAGGTTATAGCAGCTGAACGAAGCGCCTCAGGCTACACAAGACATAATTTAATTTCCAGGTTTCACATCACTGCTGCAGACACAATAACCAGAAACCACTTTCACCTGCAGCACGGTTATTACAGACGTTAAATATATCGAGTATATTAAGCGTCTCACTCAGGTCAAAGAGAGTTGATTTTATTAAAGGAAAATTGTTTGTTTAAGAAATGATACGATTATTGCAGGGACTTAAAACAAACAAGTTTAGGCTGAATTTACACTCTATGATTTTTATCATGTTGCTGTAACAGACAAAAATCACTAAATCTCTGAGTTCGCTCTCTTCATTAGAACGCACAGCGTGACAGATTTAGTGTCAGTGTGATCAAACACAGCCGAGGACAAAGTGTGTGTGTGAGTGTGTGAGAGAAATCTGTGATTAAAGTCTCAGAGTGTGAGCGCTGCTACGACACTCGTCTAAAATCCACCAATAGGACGACGGCGAACTCACGGCGCAGCTACAGATACGGTAGCGGCGATGGAGAAGCGTAAAGGAAACACGCTAATGCACAGAAAAACCTCCTCATTACCTCCAGCTTACTGTGAAGAACGTGTGTGTATGTGTGTGTGTGTGTGTGTGTGTGTGTGTTTATGCGAAGCTGTTTCCTGCACCAGCTGATTCCCGGATCACGCTGATTGATGACGTGAGCAGAACGTAGTCGTGTTCTTTAATCGCAGGTCTATCGTTAGAGGATCTTCATCGTATAATCGGACACGGAGACGTGCGCGATCACACACACTGTTACAGAATTCACATCACACTTTACTGTACAGGATCTCATACAGCGTGACGAGGAATCATCTTAAAGCACACCGCTGAAATCACACAGACTGAAAGTGGATTAAATCTGGCTGCAGGACTGAGGAAGTGAGGAACACGGCAAGATCCTGAGAGACATCAGCGCTGCTGGAGGAATAAATTATACATCAAACTGGTTTCAATTTTATTTTTCCTCTCACATCGACTTCGAGTAACGAAGGCAGATAAAAGGAGCATCATCATGTGAATTCTGTGAAAGAATCATTAAAGCTCAGCGCTGAGGCTCTGATCATCACACACACATTCCTGACACTCTTTATTCCTCTCTCTTCTCTTTTCTTCTCATCTTTGGGTTTGTAACACTTTCGAGTAGGTATCAGCAGTAATACTGCACAAACACATACACACACACACACCCACACACACACTTACTTTCTAAATTAGCTGCACTGTGCAAATACATGGTCAGATAAAATATCAGTGTTTACATGCATTAGCACGGTTTGTTTCAGACTCTCTCTCTCTCTCTCTCTCTGTGTGTGCATGTGTGTTTGTGTGTGTGTGTGTGTTTGTGTGTGTGTGCATGTGTGTGCGTGTGTGTTTGTGTGTGTGTGTGCGTGTGTGTTTGTGTGTGTGTGTGTGCGTGTGTGCCAGACATTTTCACACTCTCACTGCAGGACCAGCACTGAGCAGCAGGATGTTGGAGTATTTGTAAAATCATCACACCATGCAGAGGAACAGTGAGGAACATTCACCATCATCACCATCATCATCACCATCATCATCATCATCATCGTCATCATCACCATCACTTTCATCATCAGTAAACATGGAAGTGCGCAAACATGGACATCTTTGATCCAAGTCCAGTCTTGAGAACTCTCCACTCCAGCACCTTTAAGGGTTCTTCAGTTTGTTTCTTTGGTTGAAGTCTGAACTGAAGACTTCCCTTTATAAAAGATATAAACCTTTTTAGGAAGCTAATAACCTGTAACTATCTAAAGAACCCTTGAGGAACCCATTATGAGTGAGTGCTAGAAGAGAGACACGTTTGTGTCTGCAGTGAGTGTGTTTATAATCCAGATGTGGTGTAGAGCGTTAGCTCAGAGCACTAACACATCATTCTCATCACAGCATGGAGAGAATTCCTCATGAAGTGGAGTAACGTGATTACTGCACTCTGTGTGAGAGCTTTTCTATTCAATAATGCAGAACTTCTGAGGACAGAGAGAGATGGGTGAGAGAGAGAGGGAGAGATGGGTGAGAGAGAGAGGGAGAGAGAGATGGGTGAAAGAGAGACAGAGAAGGAGATGGGTCAGAGGGAGAGAGAGAGATGTGTGTGAGAGAGAGAGATGGGTGAGAGAGAGAGAGGGAGAGATGAGAGAGAGAGAGGGAGAGATGGGTGAGAGAGGGAGAGGGAGAGATGGGTGAGAGAGGGAGAGGGAGAGATGGGTGAGAGAGAGAGAGGGAGAGATGGGTGAGAGAGAGAGAGGGAGAGATGGGTGAGAGAGAGAGATGAGTGAGAGAGAGAGAGAGGGAGAGATGGGTGAGAGAGAGAGAGAGGGAGAGATGGGTGAGAGGGAGAGGGAGAGATGGGTGAGAGAGAGAGATGAGTGAGAGAGAGAGAGAGAGAGGGAGAGATGGGTGAGAGAGGGAGAGATGGGTGAGAGGGAGAGGGAGAGATGGGTGAGAGAGAGAGATGAGTGAGAGAGAGAGAGAGGGAGAGATGGGTGAGAGAGGGAGAGATGGGTGAGAGGGAGAGATGAGTGAGAGAGAGAGAGAGAGAGGGAGAGATGGGTGAGAGAGGGAGAGGGAGAGATGGGTGAGAGAGAGAGATGAGTGAAAGAGAGAGAGAGGGAGAGATGGGTGAGAGAGGGAGAGAGAGAGATGGGTGAGAGAGAGAGAGGGAGAGATGGGTGAGAGAGAGAGAGAGGGAGAGATGGGTGAGAGAGGGAGAGATGGGTGAGAGAGGGAGAGGGAGAGATGGGTGAGAGAGAGAGATGAGTGAGAGAGAGAGGGAGAGATGGGTGAGAGAGAGAGAGGGAGAGATGGGTGAGAGAGAGAGATGAGTGAGAGAGAGAGAGAGGGAGAGATGGGTGAGAGAGGGAGAGGGAGAGATGGGTGAGAGAGAGAGATGAGTGAGAGAGAGAGAGAGAGAGAGAGAGGGAAAGATGGGTGAGAGAGAGAGATGAGTGAGAGAGAGAGAGAGGGAGAGATGGGTGAGAGAGGGAGAGATGGGTGAGAGGGAGAGATGAGTGAGAGAGAGAGAGAGAGAGGGAGAGATGGGTGAGAGAGAGAGATGAGTGAAAGAGAGAGAGAGGGAGAGATGGGTGAGAGAGACGTGATGAACAGGAGTGGAACAGTCCTCCTGAGATCTTCTGCACGTCTGCGCTCGGTGACAAACAGCTTCATTAGAGGTTTGAGCTGATTGATGTCTCGGTGCTCACTGTGGTTTCTCACGTCCACTGAGTCACGGCTGAGGATTAATGGTGTCTCCTCCTTCACCATCCTCAGGACTGTGAGCTCCGTCTCCACCTAAATCTCTCACTGCACCACTGGAATTCATCCCCACCTCCCAAAAACGCCTAGTGAGTGTTTAAAGATGCAGCTGTGTTGGTCTTAAACACCAGCAGGAGTGCTGGAGGAGCAGTGTGTGTTTAGAGATGTTCATCATCATCAAACCCTGCTTCTCTCCAGATAAGGTGCTGAGGAGGAAACATACAGAACTACAGACACGTCCAACTACACACATGTCCAACTACTGTCATGTACAACTACAGACACATCCAACTACACACATGTCCAACTACTGTCATGTACAACTACAGACACATCCAACTACACACATGTCCAACTAAAGTCATGTCCAACTACACACGTCCAACTACAGACACATCCAACTACAGACACATGTCCAACTAAAGTCATGTCCAACTACACACATGTCCAACTACAGACACATCCAACTACAGACACATCCAACTACACAGACATCCAACTACAGACATGTCGAACTACACACATGTCCAACCACACACATGTCCAACTACTGTCATGTACAACTACAGACACATCCAACTACACACATGTCCAACTACACAGACGTCCAACTAAAGTCATGTCCAACTACAGACACATCCAACTACACACGTCCAACTACACACGTCCAACTACACACATGTCCAACTACACACACGTCCAACTACAGACACATCCAACTACACACGTCCAACTACACACATGTCCAACTACACACATGTCCAACTACACACACGTCCAACTAAAGTCATGTCCAACTACACACACGTCCAACTTCAGACATGTCCAACTACAGACATGTCCAACTACACACGTCTAACTACACACATGTCCAACTACAGTCATGTCCAACTTCACACATGTCCAACTACTGTCATGTACAACTACACACATGTCCAACTACACACGTACAACTACAGACACATCCAACTACACACACGTCCAACCACAGACACATCCAACTACACACATGTCCAACTACACACATGTCCAACTACAGTCATGTCCAACTACACACATGTCCAACTACTGTCATGTCCAACTACACACACGTCCAACCACAGTCACATCCAACTACACACATGTCCAACCACAGACACATCCAACTACACACATGTCCAAATACACAAATGTCCAACTACACACATCCAACTACACACATGTCCAACTACACACATGTCGAACTACGGTCATGTCCAACTACACACATGTCCTACTACAGTCATGTCCAACTACTGTCATGTACAACTACACACAAGTCCAACTACTGTCATGTCCTACTACACACATGTCCAACTACTGTCATGTCCTACTACACACATGTCCAACTACACACATGTTGAACTATGGTCATGTCCTACTACACACATGTCCAACTACTGTCATGTCCTACTACACACATGTCCAACTACACACACGTCCAACTACACACATGTCCAAATACAAAAATGTCCAACTACACACATATCCAACTACACACATGTCCAACTACGGTCATGTCCTACTACACACATGTCCAAATACACACATGTCCAACTACACAAATGTCCAACTACACACGTCCAACTACGGTCATGTCCAACTACGGTCATGTCCAACTACAATCATGTCCAACTACTGTCATGTACAACTACACACATGTCCAACTACTGTCATGTCCTACTACACACATGTCCAACTACACACATGTCCAACTACTGTCATGCCCAACTACACACATATCCAACTACACACATGTCCAACTACTGTCATGTCCTACCACACACATGTCCAACTACACACATGTCCAACTACTGTCATGTCCTACTACACACATGTCCAACTACACACATGTTCAACTACAGTCATGTCCAAATACACACATGTCCAACTACACACATGTTCAACTACACACATGTCCAACTACTGTCATGCCCAACTACACACATATCCAACTACACACATGTCCAACTACTGTCATGCCCAACTACACACGTCCAACTACTGTCATGCCCAACTACACACATATCCAACTACACACATGTCCAACTACACACATGTCCAACTACTGTCATGTCCAACTACACACATGTCCAACTACTGTCATGTCCAAATACACACATGTCCAACTACAGTCATGTCCTACTACACACATGTCCAACTACTGTCATGTCCAACTACTGTCATGTCCAACTACACACATGTCCAACTAAACACATGTCCTACTACACACATGTCCTACTACACACATGTCCAACTACTGTCATGTCCAACTAAACACACATGTCCAACTACACACGTCCAACTACAGTCATGACCAACTACACACACGTCCAACTACAGTCATGTCCAACTACACACATGTCCAACTACTGTCATGTACAACTACACACATGTCCAACTACAGTCATGTCCTACTACACACATGTCCAACTACACACATGTCCAACTACACACATGTCCAACTACTGTCATGTCCTACTACACACATGTCCAACTACACACACGTCCAACTACACACACGTCCAACTACACACATGTCCAACTACTGTCATGTCCTACCACACACATGTCCAACTACACACATGTCCAACTACTGTCATGTCCTACTACACACATGTCCAACTACACACATGTTCAACTACAGTCATGTCCAAATACACACATGTCCAACTACACACATGTTCAACTACACACATGTCCAACTACTGTCATGCCCAACTACACACATATCCAACTACACACATGTCCAACTACTGTCATGCCCAACTACACACGTCCAACTACTGTCATGCCCAACTACACACATATCCAACTACACACATGTCCAACTACACACATGTCCAACTACTGTCATGTCCAACTACTGTCATGTCCAACTACACACATGTCCAACTAAACACATGTCCTACTACACACACGTCCTACTACACACATGTCCAACTACTGTCATGTCCAAATACACACATGTCCAACTACAGTCATGTCCTACTACACACATGTCCAACTACTGTCATGTCCAACTACTGTCATGTCCAACTAAACACATGTCCTACTACACACACGTCCTACTACACACATGTCCAACTACTGTCATGTCCAACTAAACACACATGTCCAACTACACACGTCCAACTACAGTCATGTCCAACTACACACACGTCCAACTACAGTCATGTCCAACTACACACATGTCCAACTACTGTCATGTACAACTACACACATGTCCAACTACAGTCATGTCCTACTACACACATGTCCAACTACACACATGTCCAACTACTGTCATGTCCAACTACTGTCATGTCCTACTACACACATGTCCAACTACACACACGTCCAACTACTGTCATGTCCAACTACACACACGTCCAACTACACAGATGTCCAACTACAGTCATGTCCTACTACACACATGTCCAACTACAGTCATGTCCAACTACACACATGTCCAACTACCGTCATGTCCTACTACACACATGTCCATCTACACACATGTCCAACTACTGTCATGTCCAACTACACACATGTCCAACTACACACATGTCCTACTACACACATGTCCAACTACTGTCATATCCTACTACACACATGTTCAACTACTGTCATGTCCTACTACACACATGTCCAACTACGGTCATGTCCAAATACACACATGTCCAACTACACACATGTCCAACCACAGACACATCCAACTACTGTCATGTCCAACTACTGTCATGTCCAACTACACACATGTCCAACTACTGTCATGTCCAACTACACACATGTCCAACTACACACGTCGAACTACAGTCACGTCCATCTACACACATGTCCAACTACACACATGTCCAACCACACACATGTCCAACCACAGACACATCCAACTACACACATGTCCAACTACAGTCATGTCCAACTACACACATGTCCAACTACTGTCATGTCCAACTACACACACGTCCAACTACAGACATGTCCAACTACACACATGTCCAACCACAGACACATCCAACTACACACATGTCCAAATACACAAATGTCCAACTACACACGTCCAACTACACACATATCCAACTACACACATGTCCAAATACACAAATGTCCAACTACACACGTCCAACTACACACAACTACACACATGTCCAACTACGGTCATGTCCAACTACACAAATGTCCAACTACACACATGTCCAAATACGGTCATGTCCAACTACTGTCATGTACAACTACACACAAGTCCAACTACTGTCATGTCCTACTACACACATGTCCAACTACTGTCATGTCCTACTACACACATGTCCAACTACACACATGTCCAACTACACACATGTTGAACTATGGTCATGTCCTACTACACACATGTCCAACTACTGTCATGTCCTACTACACACATGTCCAACTACACACGTCCTGCTACACACATGTCCAACTACTGTCATGTCCAACTACACACACATGTCCAACTACTGTCATGTCCAACTACAGTCATGTACAACTACACACATGTCCAACTACTGTCATGTACAACTACACACATGTCCAACTACACACATGTTGAACTATGGTCATATCCTACTACACACATGTCCAACTACTGTCATGTCCAACTACACACATGTCCAACCACAGACACATCCAACTACTGTCATGTCCAACTACTGTCATGTCCAACTACACACATGTCCATCTACACACGTCCAACTACAGTCATGTCCATCTACACACATGTCCATCTACACACATGTCCAACTACACACATGTGCAACTACACACATGTCCAACTACACACACATGTCCAACTACAGTCATGTCCAAATACAAACATATCCAACTACACACACGTCCAACCACAGACACATCCAACTACACACATGTCCAGCTACAGTCATGTCCAACTTCACACATGTCCAACTACTGTCATGTCCAACTACACACATGTCCAACTACACACATGTCCAACTACAGTCATGTCCAACTACACACATGTCCAACTACACACATGTCCAACTTCACACATGTCCAACTACAGTCATGTCCAAGTACACACATGTCCAACTACAGTCATGTCCAACTACACACATGTGCAACTACACACATGTCCAACTTTACACATGTCCAACTACACACACATGTCCAACTACACACACATGTCCAACTACAGTCATGTCCAAATACACACATGTCCAACTACACACATGTGCAACTACACACATGTCCAACTACACACATGTCCAGCTACAGTCTTGTCCAACTACACACATGTCCATCTACTGTCATGTCCAAATACACACATGTCCAACTTCACACATGTCCAACTACTGTCATGTCCAACTACACACATGTCCAACTACTGTCATGTCCAACTACTGTCATGTCCAAATACACACATGTCCAACTACACACATGTCCAACTACTGTCATCTCCAACTTCACACATGTCTATCTACACACACGTCCAACCACAGACACATCCATCTACACACATGTCCAACTACTGTCATGTCCAACTACACACATGTCCAACTACACACACTTCCAACTACAGTCATGTCCAACTACACACATGTCCAACTACAGCCATGTCCAAATACACACATGTCCAACTACACACATGTCCAACTTCACACATGTCCAACTATAGTCATGTCCAACTACACACATGTCCAACTACTGTCATGTCCAACTACAGTCATGTCCAACTACACACATGTCCAACTATAGTCATGTCCAACTTCACACATGTCCAACTATAGTCATGTCCAACTACACACATGTCCAACTACTGTCATGTCCAACTACAGTCATGTCCAACTACACACATGTCCAACTACACACATACAGATTTATAAACAGCTCATTGTGATAGGGGAAATCGCCCAAATGTTAGTGAAGTTGAATACAGTATTTTTTTTCACCAGAGCAGCACACTCACACTGCTGGACAGATTAAAAGAAAAGAGCAAAAGAATAAGAGAGAGATGAGAAAGAGGGGAATTACAGAAGTATTACATCATCATTACATCATACACATTAATGCTAATAGCACAGACTGTGTAGCGCTTGTGTGTTCACTCTTACATTCAATTTTAATGCTCTAGAACCCACATATGCATGTGTTCTGTGTTTCATCATACACACTGTGTGGAAAGCACATAAAACATCACACACACACACACACACAGACTTACACTCACACAGTTGCTAATGAACTCTGAATAATCAGAGGCGCTCTGCCAAGTCGAGTATTTGCAGATGAGCAGATCTGTCACACACACACACACACACACACACACACACACACACACAGTGCTGGTTTTTCTCTCCCATGTGTCTCTGTGTGAAACCAGGATGTTAATTATAGAAGCTGTGTCTCACTGACTCCAGATCAGAGTTTAATATAAAAGTGTGTTACAGTGTGAGAGAGAACTGACCTCAGACCTGCTGTAAAACTCTACGTTTATTATTAAACTCTATTCATACTGATCTCATGCACAACAGCTTATACAGATTATCCCACAGTGCTGCTGAATTCTGGATTCTGATTGGTCAGGAGGTGTTGATTAGTTTTCTATGACAGTAGCGCAGGTTTATATTAATGCGCTGGTTCTAATACGCTATCGTTTCTATAGCAACAGCTCATTCACAGGAACGTGTACAGCGATCTCTCCACATGAACAGAATAAACGTCATTAACATGGTGAAGTTTTCTGTAAGGAGATGTTTATGTAACATTTACGGAAGGAGTCTCCAGTGTCAGCGCTTTGTAACAGCCAGAGGTAAAGCTGTAAATTTAAGTTTTCTGACGTCTTCAGGACAGAGGAGTTTACGCTTCTTTGCGGTTTCT
>NC_069722.1:25882425-25899925 GCF_027358585.1 Pangasianodon hypophthalmus
TGGGTTTGTTTTTTTTTTGTATGAATTTTGGTTTAATCTACCTGCACTATTTGCTTTGGCAACAATGTGATTTATAACATTCATGCCAATAAAGTACTGATGAACTGAACAGAGAGAGAGAGAGAGAGAGAGAGACAGAGAGAGAGAGAGAGACAGAGAGAGAGAAACAGAGAGACAGAGAAAGAGAGAGAGAGAGACAGAGAGAGAGAAACAGAGAGACAGAGAAAGAGAGAGAAACAGAGAGACAGAGAGAGAGAGAGAGACAGAGAGAGAGAGACAGAGAGAGAGAAACAGAGAGACAGAGAAAGAGAGAGAGAGACAGAGAGAGAGAGACAGAGAGAGAGAAACAGAGAGACAGAGAAAGAGAGAGAGAGAGAGAGACAGAGAGAGAGACAGAGAGAGAGAGAGACAGAGAGAGAGAGAGAGAGACAGAGAGAGAGACAGAGAGAGAGAGAGACAGAGAGAGAGAGAGAGAGACAGTTTATTCCCCCTGTGCGTTCCTGCATTTTGTCTCCCTGGAGGTTCTAAGCTGATTGCTCCACATGACCGACCTTTACTGTCAACAGCGTTCCCAAACTCACCCCCCCAACACGCACACACACACACCCACACACACACACAGTGACACACACAGTGACACACACACACACACATACACACACAGTGACACACACAGTGACACACACACAGTGACACACACACACACACGTACACACACAGTGACACACACACATACACACACAGTGTGAGTTGGTCACTGCTGTGAAACTGTTAAAGCAGAAAGTCCACACACTAATTCATTTTAATGTGAGTTTATTTCATGTTATTTACATCAAGCGCTGCTGAATTCTGGATTCTGATTGGTCAGAATTGATTGTGATTAGTGTTGATTAGTTTTCTATAACAGCAGCTCTGGCAGTAGTGCAGGTTTATATTAATGCACTCGCTCTGATACGTTATCGTTTCTATAGTAACAGCTCATTCACAGGGACGTGTACAGCAGAAGCTCCACATAAACGGATTAAACATCATTAATACGGTGACGTTTTTTTGTAAGGAGATGTTTATGTAGCATGTATGGAAGGAGTCTCCAGTGTCAGCGCTTTGTAACAGTCAGAGGTAAAGCTGTAACTTTAAGTTTTCTGACGTCTTCAGGACAGAGGAGTTTACGCTTTGTAACATGACAGTACCTGATTGGTTAAGAGAACGCTGCACTCTGATTGGCTGACAGTGGGAGAGTTTAAGTGATTAATAGTTATTTGGTTGTGAATGTCTGTTATTATTTATTTTATAATTTACTTTTAGGGTTAAAGATTTAATGTTTTAATGAATTCCATCTATCAAATTTTGTAAATATGGTGTTTCTTAGACAAACTGAGTTTATTTCTCTCTCTGTATGGAATTAAATCAGTTCGATTTGAACACAGGATTAAATTTAATGAATAAAAAAATGATGACTAACAGATTCCCTGCTTTTATTGAGGATGATTAGTCAGCATTCTGAAACTGGATCAGACTTCTACACACACACACACACACACACATTGTAAAATAAAGAGCTGGATTAAGCTAACGCTAATGTCTTCAGCTGCTGGAGTTTCAGTACTCAGTAATAAACGCAGTGACGGAGCTGAGAAGCTGAACTATCTGTCGTTTCCTCTCCAGAGCAGATCAGCAGCTGCTTCTACACTGAAAGATGTGGATTTTACACCTTCAAGGACGAGGTGATGTACTGAGGTTGTTAAAACTTTTGAAAGAAGCAAATTAAACTGTAAAAGTGACACAGTGCACAAAAACAGCTGCTTCTCAAAGTGACAAAATAATCACGCGGAATATACGCAGAGGAAGAAAGAGAGAAAACACCAAAAGCTCATATATACTGTATATATCAGTAACATTTCATTGTTTTCATTCTGCATGTATAAATTATGGTCAATTCAATTAAATTTAGTTTTATTTCTATAGCGCATTTAACAAGGGACATTGTCACAAAGCAGCTTTACAGAAATATAGAAAATCAGGACATAAATTTTAAACTTATAAATGTATGAATTTATCTCTAATGAGCGAGACAGAGGTGACGGTGGTGAGAAAACCTCCCTGAGATAATATGAGGAAGAAACGTTGAGAGGAACGAGAGTCAGAAGGAAACTCATCCTCGTCTGGGTGCTAAAGATGAATTTGTGTCTCTTTTTCTGAGAACCAGGAATTTTCAGGCCACTGATTTATAAATTTTATACGATCATAAAAAATGCAGTAATCTTCAGCCAGAAATTTACTTAAAGTGATGAATATCTTTTTGAATCCACAAATATTCCAGTCCAGACTTTATCTCTCTCTCTCTCTCTCTCTCTCTCTCTCTCTCTCTCTCTCTCTCACACCTGTTTCCTGTTACACCTCGTTAACCTGTGGGTGTTTAAATCACTTCCCTCAGCTGCTGTGTGTGTTTGTGTTTTTGACCACGAGCACGTCTGCATTGCATGGCGGCATTTTTTACTTGTTTTTATTTTTTATTTTAAATTAACAGTCATGTAAATGTGTATACAGTGTGTTAGCAGCTCTAAGTCCTCAGTTCTTTACTATTCAGTTAAATAAGTGTGATTTAAGATTGAGTCACACGTTCAGAAGTATGAGTGTGACTCTCTCATTCACTCACACTACTAAATATAGAAACTCTCATTTTACTGAGGGATGAAACGCTAAAATAAGCTGGAAGGACATCATTTAAAACGTGTAAATTAAATCAGTTCTTACTGTTTAACAGATCTGTGAGTGAGCAGGGCGTTACAGGTGGCAGAACATTTCCAGACACTTCTCATACTGAGAGCATTCAACTTGTCGACTGTTTGTGCTCTGAGAACATTTTATGTAAACACTCCTACAACATTTTCATGAAGACAGACATTTCCAGAATAAGAACATTATTTTATTGTGTTTTATTATTTCACCACACGTGTTCTGAACGCTTCAGGAGAGTTATTTCTGTACTGTTACGGTGTGAACCTTCAGAGAAAGAGCCAGTTCCACCGCTCCACAACATTCTCTCTCAACAACTCTTTCTGAAATCAGAGTGAGATCAGAAATATCACTAATTCCTCTGATTTAATCTGCAGTGAAACTGGATGTTATTTTTAGCACAGGATCATCACTGAGGGTTAAAATGACAAATGGAGGTAAAGGGATTATATTCAGTATATGTGAGATCTCCTTTTTTTTACTCCCTTTAGAATAAAGATTCGTGCTGTATAAGTCTGATAGTGAAGGTGTTTGTCTCGCGGTCCTGAGCATTTCTGTACTCAGTAATGAACACAGCTCTGATCTCCTTTTCCTCAGAGCTGAACATTACTGACTCGGTCGTTACTGCAGCACTAGCCTGGTAAAAGTGTACAACATGCACGAGTTCTTCAACAAACTAAATTTATTTAATTTTCTGAGTGTTATGACTGCTCATGAGGCTCAGAAATGTTTTATGTGAGAGTTTTAATAAAGCATTGCGTTATTGAGAAGCCCATTTATTTAGTCAGAATAACAGCACGATCCTCAACCACATGTTCACTGATCTGTTTTAATGTAAAACACACAGTAATGAGAATGTGTAGAAATATAACTCCGTTTATTTAACCCCAACCCTTCATCACTCAGCCATCCTGATGATCTGTTTCAGGTCTGAGTGAATGCAGCGTCGGGTGTTTGGCTGATAATCTGACTCAGAACCAGGTTTGGGAAAGCTGAGCGAGTCTCACTCTTAACTCCTTTATTCATCTTCAGTAAGAGTTTTATCTTGGTCAGGGTGAAGGAGGATCTGGAGAATTTCCCGGGAATGCTGGGAGTGAGGCAGGAATACACCCCGGATGTGATGCCTCTCATTCAATCCTCATTCATTCACACTTAGGAGTCAATTATCACAATCCTCCAGCATGTTTTTGGGAGGAAACTGGAGAACCCGGAGGAAACCCACACGCACATGAAGAGAACATGTGAAACTCCACACACACAGTATCTGAGATCAGGATCGTGAATGAATGTCACTTTTTGAATACTGTTCAAATTTACATAATATTTACACATTAAAAGGAGAAATGCACTGTGCAATGTTTAAATTCCTGTGTTTCACTTTTAGTCGCTTAACACAAGTCTACAGAAACACGCGTTTTCTCAAGCGAATGCCCCGTGTTGCTTGACGTAGGAAAATAGGATAAAGCGGCCTGTCACTAGGGAGCGGTATCACTCCATCCCCTTTAATTCACCGGAAAGTTCTAACATTACAGCTAGTACATTAAATGTCTCGATTGGAAAGTGTTTGCATATCGCTGCATAAACAGCCAGAGTTCACCTCCTGTGTTTATACAGTATAAACATAAATGTTTGCTCGTCTGATTGCCACGTAACATAACCTTCATACTAATTTATACCTAATTTATATTTGAAATCATTTCAATACTAAATGTTTTAAGGGATTTGGCAGTTCTAATATCTATTCCAACAGTTTCTGAGCCAAATGAGTAAATATTTTGATCCTTCCAGCTTTTACATTCTTTTAAATATGAAAAACTGTGATACTTTTATAAAGCAGTAAAAGGTTCCTCAGTGAGGGAGAAAGTTTTACATCTCAGAGGGGATTCGAAGTGGAACCGTTTCAGAACGCTGCATGTGTTAGCCGTCTAAAGCATCTCATACTGTTCGCTTTTTCCTTCTAAAATACTGTTTCTCTCCAATTTATACCATTTCCCTGAAGCCTTCTGTGTTGTATATCAGAACTGTACTGTGTGTGTGAGTGTGTGTGTGTGTGTGTGAGAGAGAGAGAGAGAGAGAGAGAGTGTGTGTGTGTGTGTGTGTGTGTGTGTGTGTGTGTGTGTGTGTGTGTGTGTGTGTGTGTGTGTGTAACAGGTTGGTAAATCTCAGTAATTGGCCGCAGGATTTCTGCATTTATCAGGAGCTGGTATGAATTTAAACACGTTTCAACTCGAGCAGCAGAAATGTAGAAAAACTCACAGGAACAATCTCCAGCACTCGGAGAGAACGTGAGCGATGTGTAATGGATTATTTTACACTCCGTTCCAATAACAGAGTGACGGAGTGTGTCTCGAGAACAAGATGATAAAAGTGAAAAGAGACAGCAGCTATGTTTACATCTAAAAGTTTCAGAATTGAGATTCTGATTTCAGATTTCATAAAAGTCTGCAAAAGAAAATGTCAATTATTGTAGATTTTAATTTACAAACCAGTCACAACTGCAAACAAGCGGATAAATGAAAAGCGCAGTAGTGTAGTCATCATACCCAGTACAGAGAGAGAGAGAGAGAGAGAGAGAGACAAAGTGATGCTCACTCGACCACTAAACCACACCGTAAACACTCTCAGTCCCCAAACAGATGTTAGCCAGTTAGCTAAGGATTTAGCAGCTGCTAATGATGTCCATAATTACACCCCGCCCCCTCACTGAGGTGGCCAATCAGAACAGTGCTTATTCAGCATCAAACAAATGACGTGTTCTGCAGAGTGGAATAACATGAAGAGGACAGCCGTTAGCCGAGGAGAAGCTGTGGAACTGAATTCTCAGCGTGAGACTCCATTGTAACGGCGCTAAAGGAAAAGAACGGAGCTTGATGCTTATAATCCAGTAAACTCACACTTTATCCCCTCAGTGTGTGTGACAGGGTTCAGGAGCCACTGAAATACGGACGTGTTTTTATACAGAATCTGTCACTATGACAGACAGACAGACAGACAGGTCCGCTTTCCTGCACCGGTTCACATCTAGAACCGAGTCAAACATAACCATAACAGACATCAGTTCATGTGAAATTTCACAAACCAAAGAGAGGAAACGATTTGAACGCATCACACTCCAGCTAGCACACGCTGAAGCCACGCCCACTTTTAGACACACACATTGTACATGGTTTATACATGACACGTGAGTTTGTATGTGCGTACAGAAGCAGCAGCAACGTGAGCAGCCTTGTTCTTTGACCTTGTGGCCTAGAATTGTACATGAGGATGTGGTTTGAGACACAGCGCTGGTGTGTTTGGTCAGTAGCGGTCACAGTGTCACACGGTGCTACACTGCCCCCCCACTGTTAATGCTGGTATTGCAATGCGTAGCCATATAATGTAGCATAGGAACGTATACAAGCGACACTCCAGGTGAGAGCAGGATACACGTGGCAGCCATCTTGTGTACACGTATGCATAGTTAAAACTAAAATGCTGCTTCTGTGACTGTGTGAGAACATGGAAGTTTCTGTCCTCCAAACCACTCGAAATTCTCAAGAGCTCCTCCTACTCCGGTTTGGGAATTCTACTACATCGGGTCCATAGTGCAAAGCAAGAACAAGTTTGTGTTCAGCTTGTTTTATAATCACAAACACAGAAGAGAATGTAAAAAAAAAATCACACAGAAGCCGAAGAGAGCTGGGGCAGCATTCAAAGCAGTCGCGTGAAGATGACATCATCACAGCGAGTCCTCACACACTTCACACACTAAACCAGCAAAGTGGAAGTGTAGAGCTTCATCCTCACCTGATCTCAGGTCTCTTCAGCGTCGCTGGAACTTGCCAAGATCTCCTCTGATCTCGGGCTGATCTCAACGTTCTGCCTGATGTTCTGGTCTTCAGGAAGAGCGCTGCCTCACACACACGCTGTCTCACACACACACACACACGCTGCCTCACACACACGCGCTGTCTCACACACGCTGCCTCACACACACGCGCTGTCTCACACACGCTGCCTTACACACACGCTGCCTCACACACACTCTGTCTCTCTCTGGTTGGTTCTTCACGGTCTCTGGAGCTCAGTGTGGCTTTGATAAACTGCAACTGAAACAGGATGAAAAGAAGAGAGAGACAGAAAGAGAGAGAGGCAGAGAGACAGAGAAAGAGACAGAGAGAGGAGAGAAGGAGAAGAAGAATGAAGAAGGGTTTAGTGAAGAAAGTTAGGAATATATGTTGATATTTCTTGTTGCTTTTGTTTTTCTCACTGTTTCAGGTTTAACAAAACTACAGAGAAGTGATAGAAAAGAGAAGAAAGAAAAGAAGGCTGGATGTAAAGAAGAGAAAGAGAAAGTAAACGAATTGGTAAAGATGAAAAGAGCTGAAGGAGAAAAAGAAGACGAGAAGAGAATCAGGTAGCAAAAGGAGATAGAGAGAACGCCACTGGAGAAATAAAGGCAGAGAGAAATGATAAAGAACGAGAGATAAAGGGAGAGGAAGAGTGTGATGGAAACAAGCCGGAGGGAAATCTGTATGTTGGCCAAGTCATGGATTCAGTAATTTGACATAAATAAGCGCTGACATGGGGAGAGAGAGAGAGAGAGAGAGAAACAGAGACAGATAAAGAGAGAGAGAGAGAGAGAGAGAGAGACAGAGAGATAGACATCTCTCCATCAATCAGTGACTAATCGATGAGGCAGCATGACTAAAGCAGGATGGTGGGATGAGAAGTACTTAAAGAGAAGGAGAGAAAATAGGACAGGGGAAAGAGAAGAAAGATAAGAGGAAACTGTGGAGAGATGGAGGGATATAGAGATGGAGGGATGGAGGGATAGAGGTGACCAGAGGGAGTGAAAGACACGATTAAAGCCCAAGTGGAGGAGGAGGGAAAAAAAGCCTGAGATGGTGTGGGAGGATTTGTGCTCGCCATAATGCTGTTGTCCCTGACAACGGCCACCTTCTCACTGTTTCACTCTCACTGTCTCACTCTCACTGTCTCACTCTCACTGTCTCACTCACTGTTTCACTCTCTCCCTGTCTCTCTCTCACTCTCACTGTCTCACTCTCTCACTGTTTCACTCTCACTGTCTCACTCTCACTATCTCTCTCATTGTCTCACTCTCTCACTGTCTCACTCTCACCATCTCACTCTCACTGTTTCACTCTCTCCCTGTCTCTCTCTCACTCTCACTGTCTCACTCTCTCACTGTCTCACTCTCTCACTGTCTCACTCTCACTGTCTCACTCTCACTATCTCTCTCATTGTCTCACTCTCTCACTGTCTCACTCTCACCATCTCACTCTCACTGTTTCACTCTCTCCCTGTCTCTCTCACTCTCACTGTTTCACTCTCTCCCTGTCTCTCTCTCTCTCTCACTGTCTCACTGTCTGTATTCTTCATGGGAGTAATAAATGAATGTAAAAGCTTTTATAAACTCAAACCATCAGAAGTGAAACTGATCAGAAATCTTTCTGAGTAAATCATCTCCTGAGTCATGTGAGTTTCAGTGAGACTGAATGATCTTCTCGCTCTTCTCTCTGATGCTCCACAGCTTCTACTCAGTCCATCATCATCATCAGCTCCTTCTCCATTTTCCCTTCTGATTTGCTGGAATGTGTTTAAAGATCTGGAAATAACCGAGCGTGATCGTAAAGTGGGAACTGGATCCTCCGGAGTGGAGACGGAACAGAGCAGAGAGGAAACGTCTGAGCCGCGTCAAATCTAATAACGCTCTGATAGATCATCTTTTTTCAACAGGATTACATCACTCTTCACTTCCTACTGAAAGCACGAGCTGTGTGTGTGTGTGTGTGTGTGTATGTGTGTGTGTGTGTGTGTTATGGTCAGTGTCAGTCAGAGGAATTTGCTGTTATCAGGTGAATAACACTAATTAACTCTCTCTTATACACATATATATGCTACATGTGTCACATTAAAATGAATTAAACTCCAGCTTACCAAATTTTTATAAGTTTTTGATAAATGGTAAAATGAAAAAAGTCCAAAGTTCACGTCAGTATTTCCGTGAGGAAAGTTGCTGGTATTCAGAGTCGGGTTACGCAGCTGCTTAAGTGGATTTTCTGAGCTCCACATTCAGATTATTAAAATCACCTGCATGTAAATAAAACACACCTCTGAAGTTGAAGACGAAGCACTGAAATAAATCTAATAAGAGTCTAGAATATCACCAATAAACTGACGAATGGTCCGAGTTAATTTTCACATTAATCACTGGTTTAATTTAACAAAAATCCACACTCATTAATCAGCAGTGCATAGAATAGCACTTGATCCAGCACATCCTGTTACTTTACATTTTATTTTTTTATATCAGATGAAACAGGTATGCGTCGGACTGGAGCTGGACGTAACGCTGCTCCTCACTCGAGCCGAGATCACGCAAGAAACATGCGCTGAAGCTCAAGATCAGAATCGAGCGTAACTGAGACACGCCCCTGTTTTAGACAAGCTCCGCCCCCTGTGCGTAACTCTCACGCAACTTCTGAACAGTGCTCACACACACACACAATGTTTTATCTCACTTCCTGTTTGTGTTCTTGATGGTTTAAGTGCTGCATTATAATCATATTCACTGATCACATCATACATCCACTCTCTCTCTCTCCCTCTCTCTCTCTCTCCCTCTCTCTCTCCCTCTCTCTCTCTCTCTCTCTCTCTCCCTCTCTCTCTCCCTCTCTCCCTCTCTCTCCCTCTCTCTCTCCCTCTCTCTCTCTGTCTTTTCCCCCTCGAGTCTGTAAATGTGCTCTACATCTCTGACTCTGTGCTAATTGGCTATTATTGCTGAACTTCTCAGTATGATGTGAAATGTAACACGTCTCTACACTCTTCCTTTATCTAATGATTAGCGCCTCCTGATCGCATCCGTAAGCTCGACTGCTACGCTACAGCACTGTATGTATTTGACATGAAACAATCTGGTGTTGCTGCTAAAACTACACACTAGTTGATCTCAGTAGTTGATATCACACACTCTCTCTCTCTCACACACACACACACACACACCACTCTGTTCATTTCCTCTTCCAAAACAAGAGCTCTTTATTCGAGTGATGATTTAATTCAGTGCTTCTGCATTTTCACGTCCACTGAGGGAATTTGTGTCTGTTTAAACAGAAAGCAGTCTAGGGGAATGACCTGTGACCTTTGACCTGACCTTTCCTGAGCATCCAAGTGCAAGATATTAAAGCTATTAAACAGCTAAATAATTAATTTTCCTGTTCTGTGAGGCACTCAGATCCTCCACTGACCCAGACCAACAAAATACATCATCCAGTTCATCCCAATTATTAACAATGTGCAGATTATTTATAGAAATATCTACATGACACCTGTTTACTTTACCCGCGACTCTTAAATGATTTTTCATGTTCATTAGAGAAACTGTACTGAATCCTGAGTGCTTTGTGAACTCTGATGTGTCTCGGGATCAGCACCACGGACAGCAGCTGCAACGCCGACACGAGTTTCAGCAGCGTAACACTTCTCACGTGTATAAACTGTCAGCCTACTTTCACATTAGCACGCAATCCTTCATTTTCTACTTACACGCACGACACAGAGCCATAATTTCAGCAACAGCAACATTTGAAATCATAAATCCAAATTGGGTATCACACTGTAAAGAAGCGACAAATCCAAACGATCAGCTCGAACGATTCCTCGGACTGATCTTACGCCGCGTGTGGTTTCATCAGTTCCCTGCTCACAACTTTAGCTCCTACCTGCACTTCGTTCCCATTTACTGTTTAAAGAAAAAATGAAAGAAAAACTAATAAATGCAGTTTCATATTCTTCTGTCATATACGAGCTCTCATTAAACGTGTATAGAGATATTATGAAGAAAAATAAAGCTGTAAGGAAGTAGCGCAGATCGCTGGAGCCTCTGGTGAGTGTACACAGCTAGTACAGTTAGCTCACTTTGCTAAACTAATCTGAGAACAAAGCTAGTTTGAAGCTAAGCTCTTAAATCAAACTTAAATACAAATTTAACAAAAGTGATGTAGAAATCATATACTGGCTGCAGGCTGTACATTTTGGCTAATCCTGTTTCTCTTCAGAGGCCACGCCCACAAGTGACAAACTATGCGCGAGAAGAGAGAGTCGTCACCTGCTAGTGTGAAGGCAGGGGCAGAGTGGACTCCTCCACAGGTTAAAGTGTGTAAAGTTTAGAGGATCTCAGTGTGAAGTCAGGAGCTTACGGAGATCACACAGTAAGATCTGGTTCTGCCAGAGAGAACACTGACTAGCTGAGTCCGGACGTGCCAAAGATCATTGTCTCTCACAGCGACGTTCCCACGGGATAAAGTGATGGAGAGTCACAGCATGAAGTCCATCAGCCAGGAGGAAATGCCTGTACTGCCATGGGCCAGGACGATAACCCTCCATGATCTCGTGATGGAGACGGTGATGAAGGTTGACTTCAGCCACAAGCAGAAGAATGACCAGCATCTAAAAAACCTGAAGTGGAACTAATCCCAGATAGAGACCATCAGTCAGGATTCCAGCTGGCAAAAAAGGAATAAAGAACCAGGAACCAGGAGGCGACAGAGTCTCTCACTCACACACACACACACACACACACACACACACACACACACACACACTGTCCTCAAGAGGTGAAGTGCGTGTTCTTGCCACATCTGTGCAGAAAAAAACTGATTATGGCTTTATGTAAATAATATAAAACCCATCACACTAATATGTGCTTGATGATCATCAACAGATTTACTGCTGTTATAATAAATTCGTATAATCCGGCAGGGAAATGGTTAATGATCAGAAATATATTTTCTATATGATTGTAAATGTATTGAGCTTTCAGTAGATTATTATAATGATCTCTTCTGATATGAAGAAATGTTAACATCTCAGATTTCCTCATCATTTTATACCATCATACTGGTGTAATATCAGACCTTTAGTGTGTGTGTGTGTGTGTGTGTGTGTGTGTGTTTTCTTCTAACGATTTAAAATCAGTTTTAAATTCTGCGTTTTATTTCCCCTCAGTTCCCCTGCGAGACCCTGGAGCACGTTCTCACTCTCTCTGAGGATCTTATTTTCTCCAGTTCTAAAATATTTTTCTCTCCTCACTTTAACTACACAGACGACTCCAAACTTTTGGAGATTTTTGCGTGTCGTCTCAGTGGGACCGTGTTTTTATCCGAGCTCAGGCGGGAATACGGAGTGATGGAGAGTCATTTAGAGGAGAGAGAAAGAGGGAGAGATCTGACTGTGAGACCTGCTGAGAAAGAGAGAGAGGAGCAGAGCAGCACTTTTCCATCTGCTGGTTAAAGCACAGAGCATAAAAACCATCAGGTGTCTCTCACACACACACACACACACACACACACACATATTAGACAGTGTTCCAATGCAGAGGGACATGTGCCAGCTCTTTTAGTCATTGTTTTTCCATCCAGCCTTCACCCTGCTGCCGTATGCTCTCACACTGACTCACACACACACGACTGCATGAACCTCAGTGTCACTGTGATGGATGGACAGAGTCAGCGAGAGAGAAAGAGAGAAAAATGTGGGCAAGAAGACAGAGAGAGAGAGAGAGAGAGAGAGAGAGAGGACCTGAAGATGGTCTCTGAGGATCTCAATTCATTACACCAAGAGGAATTGAATGGCACTGACCCTGCAGTGTGTGTGTGTGTGTGTGTGTGTGTGTGTGTGTTTGACTCTAAATATGGATTATGATCCAATGAAATTCTCATCAGATTTGTATACAGTGTCCATAAGGTACTTATAATAGCATAATACTGTAGCGAAAGGTCGGGGTGATGGGCGGAGTGATGAGTTGAGTGATTATCAGTGTGTGTTATCAGTTTGTGTGTCATGTTCAGCAGGTGTGTGTCATGTAAAGCAGGTGTGTGTGTGTCATGTTCAGCAGGTGTGTGTCATGATCGACTGGTGTGTGTCATGTAAAGCAGGTGTGTGTGTCATGTTCAGCAGGTGTGTGTCATGTTCAGCAGGTGTGTGTGTCATGTTCAGCAGGTGTGTGTCATGTTCAGCAGGTGTGTGTATTCACTGTGCTCAGTTTTAAATACAGGTGTGTTACTCGTCAGTGTGTGAGAGCGAGCACATGAGTGTGTTTTAATAATCATCCCATGTTTTTAATCAGCAGCGTGTGTTAAAGTATACACACTGAAACATGCAGAGAAAACACACAGGAGCTTCAGCATCCACCACATCTGAACACAGCGTGTGTGTGTGTGTGTGTGTGTGTGTGTGTCATACTGAGCGTACAATCCCAACAAACACACCAAATGTGAGACAAGATGGAGATCTGTGTACAAACCTGAGCTCAGAATTTCCCTGGGCAACCAGAGCAAGAACACACACTGTTTATTATTATTATATATTAAAATTATTATTATTATTTAAACACCGTCAGAACACACAAACACACACACACAAACACACACAATCACACACACACACACAATCACTCCACCACTCTACTGTTCCCTCTTCATCCACCCACTGAGACACGAGTCACTTCTCAATGACACATGACTCGTGTGTGTGTGTGTGTGTGTGTGAGAGAGAGAGAGAGAGAGACAGAGACACACCACCTGTAGATGTCCTTCATGTACATTTCACAACCAGTGGACATGAACACACTGAGAGCCCCAGGGGATTGTGGGAAACAGTTCAGTCACCACTCTGACACCAGCAGTGACCTGGTTCCTGTTCCTCAGACTCATTTACACAGAGGACGAGCGTTACATGTGATCACGATGAACCCAAAACCAAAAGGAGAGAAAATAAAGGACTGGAGGAGCCACAGTGAGAAAGAGAGACGGTTAAAGACAGAGAGTCGAGACAGCTTTCCATTCTGTAGCTGAGGAAATGTTGAGGACGGTGAAGTATCGTCCGTTTAATAATCCATTAAATAAAAGCATAATCGCTGTGTAAATGTTTGTGTCTGATTACTTTCAACATCAGAATGTGTTGTGAGATGAATTCCTGTTGCAATAGATTCAGATTCAGATTCAGATTTATTGTCACGTCACAGTTTACACAGTTACTAAGTAAAGTATAAAAGGTGAGTGAAATCCTTATGTGCAGAAAACAACAACAAAACAGTAAGAAAACACAGTCACATTAGCAGATGAGTAAAGGAGTAAAGGAGGTATATATCTGTTAGACTCATGGAGAATGTGTGTGTTTTATGTTGTTTTCAAAAATCAGTGTGTTCTTCTTCCTGAATCTCGAGAAAATATGAAGCACTGAGCGACTTTACTGCGCTCACACACTCCTCTTCTCACTATGTGCTCAATAATCACACTCTGATGAGGATTTTCTGAGATGGAAATAATTTAAAACTGGTTACAAACACACACACACACACACTCAGCATCATTAAAGCACACTTGCATGGAACTTTAAATCAGATCACATGTAACATGCAGATAAACACCGATTTTATACAGCGTTAAGTTTCATATAAACTCCGAATCTGCAGTCGGAATGATTTCACACGGATTGAGGAAAATGTGAACGCAGACGCACTGAGCTCCATCTGAAACAGTTTGAAACCATTTATTTATTTTTGTGAAATGTTTGTGTTCCTGAACAGAAGGAAAATGTCAGAAGCTCTCAGGAGAACATTACACATTAAAAGAAAACAGGAGACTTTCGGATAATCCGAGCTGCGAGAATGTTCCGAATCTCCCAGTCGGGCTTTCAGGAGAACTTTCACAAATCCACACACACACACACACACACACACACACACACACACACAATCTGAATCCCAAAACGCAGAAATTTTAGCATGCTAGCTTCTAAAATTGTGAATATTCTAGAAAGTTGAACGTCGTTCATGATTCAGTTTACAATGTTCTCCTTTCTAATAATTCGTCTTTATAAAGCAGTGTTTGTTTGCATGATCCTCAACAATAGTGAAGTTTTCTACTTTTATTTGTTAAAATGAATCATAAAAAAACATCTACAATTATAGCATGTTAGATTTGGAAGTTATATATACACTCGAGAAACATTGTTAGCATGACTACACACGGCGAGGATTTTCCATCACACCACACGGGTTCTAACAAGCTTCAGCTTTTATCAAAGTGAGAGTGAAATGATGTGAACAGTCGGAGAAACGGCGGGGAATTAATTCCGGCTCCACAATGCAGCATGTAGTACAGCACCTTCACCTGGGAATTCAATACGCTGCAGTTAATGGAAAAATCCCAGAGAGCTGCTACGCCTCAGGGAGAACGTTCTCCGTCTCGGCCTCCACCTTATAAAAGCTTCATTACATTTAGCAGACGGAAAATGTCCAATTACGCTTTAATAAAGGTTCCCTTTTACAGAGGCTGGATTTAAATAGGATGGATATGAGCCTGATAATGGCACCATTAATGCAGAGAACATGGAGAACACAGGAAAACATGGGGAAAACAGAGAACATGGAGAACACAGCAGAAACAGAGAACATGGAGAACACAGGGGAAACAGAGTACATGGAGAACGTGGAGAACACAGGGGAAACAGAGAACATGGAGAACACAGAGAAAACAGAGAACATGGAGAACACAGCGGAAACAGAGAACATGGAGAACACAGGGGAAACATGGGGAAAACAGAGAACATGGAGAACACAGGGGAAACAGAGAACATGGAGAACACAGGGGAAACAGAGAACATGGAGAACATGGAGAACACAGCGGAAACAGAGAACATGGAGAACATGGAGAACACAGCGGAGACAGAGAACATGGAGAACATGGAGAACACAGGGGAAAGAGAGAACATGGAGAACATGCAGTGGCGTAACACAACATCCTTCATCAGTCTTTCCTCAGCTGTAGTGTGTGCTGTGAGTTCCACGCTGGTGTTTCTGGGTCGTGTTCCTCAGTAATACCTGTTTTATTTTTATGTCTCTGCCCCGGTTCTAGTTCCCGGGTCATGGCCCGTTTTCCTGCTTTTGAACTCTTTGTGTTCTGATTTTTCTGTTTGATCCCATTTAAAATGTTTTTGCATTTTTTACACTTATAATCACGAGGCTGTGTTTATAACGCATTATATCTGTTTCTGTCGCTATAAATGTAATGACTCTCTATTGTTCCATGAAACCATACAGCTACATGTGAACACACACACACACACACACACACACACACACTCGCTGCAGTGTGTAAAGGAGAAGAGAATAATTTAATTAGTCTCAGGTCAGTGCACTGATGAATTCAGAGTTTATGTTTGTGTTCAGAGTAAAACAGAGAGAGCAGTGAGCAAATTTGAATGTTTTTATAACTTTAATGTGTGTGAAGTTAAAATGCTCAGTTTAAACACGGTTAAATACACCGTGACCCCGAAAAGGTAAAATAAAGAACGTTCCACATTTAGTCCTGGAATATTTCTGGCTCTAAAGTGTTTGTAGCTCCACACGGTTCAGTGAGAGGCTCTGAAGTGTGATTCAGCTCACTCAGGAGTGTGTGTGTGTGTGTGTGTGTGTGTGTGTGTGAAAGAGCTCACATAAAAATTTCAATACAGAAATGATGAAGCCACTACAGCGTGCTCTGTGCAAAAGTAATGGCACCCCAGTCACTGTCTGTCTGAGTAAGTGATGAGTTAAATATCGTTTCTCTCTTACATAAACAATGATGTCATCAGGTTTTCTGGAGCGTAAGAAGCCTCGATGTTTCGAGCACAAACATGTCGTGACATCAGTTTAAATTAAATGTCAGAGGAGAGAAAGAGAGAAAATAAGGTGAGGCCAAAAAATGTGAGAAAGAGAATAAGACAAGAGGGAGAACAAAAGCAACGTGAGCGGAAAACATGAGACGGAACAATGTGAGAACACGGCAAAGAGAATGAAGCAGAGAGCAGAGTGTCGACGTGGAGCAAATATTAATCAGTTCATCATCCACCATCACACACCCTCCATCACCTCCCCAGTGTAACACACACCCTCCATCACCTCCCCAGTGTAACACACACCCTCCATCACCTCCCCAGTGTAACACACATCCTCCATCACCTCCCCAGTGTAACACACCCTCCATCACCTCCCCAGTGTAACACACACCCTCCATCACCTCCCCAGTGTAACACACCCTCCATCACCTCCCCAGTGTAACACACACCCTCCATCACCTCCCCAGTGTAACACACCCTCCATCACCTCCCCAGTGTAACACACCCTCCATCACCTCCCCAGTGTAACACACACCCTCCATCACCTCCCCAGTGTAACACACACCCTCCATCACCTCCCCAGTGTAACACACCCTCCATCACCTCCCCAGTGTAACACACACCCTCCATCACCTCCCCAGTGTAACACACACCCTCCATCACCTCCCCAGTGTAACACATCCTCCATCACCTCCCCAGTGTAACACACACCCTCCATCACCTCCCCAGTGTAACACACCCTCCATCACCTCCCCAGTGTAACACACACCCTCCATCACCTCCCCAGTGTAACACACCCTCCATCACCTCCCCAGTGTAACACACACCCTCCATCACCTCCCCAGTGTAACACACACCCTCCATCACCTCCCCAGTGTAACACACACTCTCCATCACCTCCCCAGTGTAACACACACTCTCCATCACCTCCCCAGTGTAACACACACCCTCCATCACCTCCCTAATGTAACACATCCTCCATCACCTCCCTAATGTAACACACACCCTCCATCACCTCCCCAGTGTAACACATCCTCCATCACCTCCCTAATGTAACACACACCCTCCATCACCTCCCCAGTGTAACACATCCTCCATCACC
>NC_069722.1:25904925-25922425 GCF_027358585.1 Pangasianodon hypophthalmus
TCACACCTGCACTCACACCACACCTCACACCTGACCACACACCTCACCTCACACCACACCTCACACCACACCTCACACCTGACCACACACCTCACACCTCACCTCACACCTCACACCTGCACTCACACCTCACACCTCACCTCACACCTGACCACACACCTCACACCACACCTCACACCTGACCACACACCTCACCTCACACCACACCTCACACCTGACCACACACCTCACCTCACACCTGCACTCACACCTCACCTCACACCTCACCTCACACCTCACACCTCACCTCACACCACACCTCACACCTGACCACACACCTCACACCTCACCTCACACCTCACACCTGCACTCACACCTCACACCTCACCTCACACCTGACCACACACCTCACACCACACCTCACACCTGACCACACACCTCACCTCACACCACACCTCACACCTGACCACACACCTCACCTCACACCACACCTCACACCTGCACTCACACCTCACCTCACACCTCACCTCACACCTGACCGTCGAGTTTCCACCTGACAGAGGCTTCACTCAGACATTTTCATCATAATCACTGAGCAACACGAGAGAAAATCCTGTTTATATTCCGTCTGAAAGAGACTCTAAACTCCACAGTGCAGGTGAGAGGAAACCAGGTAGAGACGAGACACTGCAGGTAGAAATGATGATTTTTCAGACTTTTTGATAAAATTGCTATAATCTATAAACACATCTTCTTTTAAACTGTAGTAATAAAAATACAAACACAAACATGTTTTCATTCACTGCATTATGTGAAACAACAAATTTAAAGAAGGTCCTAAAGAAGAAGCTTTAAGCTCCGCCCACTTCACAACCACGTCATGTCACGTGATATACATAACGTGCCATTATGATACACAGGTCGATGTTCACGCTGACTGGAGCACAAACACCTTCCTGGGTTTATAAAATCAGCTTTCAGAAGTAAAACTCACAAAATGCTGATTATTGTTGAATTTATGTTCAATAAAAGAATTTTTATAAAAGCAGGGTATTTTCTTAATTAAACAATAAAGAAATAAATTTTAAATAAAGTGTTCTCTGAAAGTCTCTTGAGAATCACAGTAAAATAAATATTTTAATTTTAATTCAATTTAATTCTAACATCCAAACACTTTTTCCTGTTTACTAAGTATGCAAATATATGCATATTTAATTATAAGAAGCTGTATTTGCATAAACAAATAAACAAATAAACAAACAAACAAAAATACTTGTAAGAAAATCAGTGATGAGGATTAAGTGTGATGTTTATTGTTCAAATTCACTTAATGTGTGGATTTTTACTAATAACGTCAGAAGCAGAAGCATTAAAATAATTCACACCGTGGAACGAACACACACACACACATACACACACATACACACACACACACACACACACACACACACGTAAGCAGTAATTCTACACTACGCAATTCTCTCACTGCTCACACAATGAAGGCGTTAAAATCACCGCGCATCTCTCACATCACACACACACACACACACACACACACACACCATCATCATCATCATCATCATCAACGACAAACCCTGCTGAGGATTTAATACCAAAATCCTCTCCCCACATCTGTCACTGTCCGAATCCCTCCATCCTGAGACACACACACACACAACTCCGCACGGAAGAACTCTACATGTGCACCACACATTAATTACCACCTGATATTAAACTGCACACACACACACACACACACACACACACAGCGGATAAATATCTGAATCTGCGTTCAAGCGATAAAATGATGTTGGTGACACACAGACTGCGCACTAACCCCCGACACCACACTAATCCCAGCCTACACACTCACTCAGCATTTATACAACACACACACACACACACACACACTCCTGTTGGATTTTGACATAAACATGAGCAATGACTGTAAACATGAGCAGAAATCAGAGCCTGTATTTTATTAAAAACATCCTACCGCTGACTGGCGCGAGGCTGGACGACGAGCTGGAGGAGCACACGGATGAATGAAACCGTGATGTGATGGAGAGAGAGAGAGAGAGAGGGATGGGGAGAGAGAGAGGGAGAGAGGGAGAGAGCGGGATGGGGAGAGAGGGAGAGAGAGGGAGGGATGGAGACAGAGAGAGAGAGGGAGAGAGACAGACAGAGAGAGAGAGGGATGGAGAGAGAGAGAGAGAGAGAGACAGGGAGAGAGAGAGAGGGATGAAAAGAGAGAGAGAGAGAGATGGAGAGAGAGGGAGAGAGAGATGAAATTTCAGACTAGTTTTTTCTCCATGATCAGAACTGAATGAAGAGAATCAGAAGTTCACTGCAGCAGATTGGTGTTCTGTTTAAATCCATCATCCGGATGAGGGCTGTTGCTAGGATCGCCAGACATGACCACGCCCCCTTATGGCAACGTCATTCAACAGCTTTCTACACAAACCCATAAATTCCATCTTGTTATTTTAGTTAAAAAAAAAAATTAACATACATATAAAGATTTTGATAGTAAAGAATCAGTAAACTCAGAAACCTGTATCTGATGATCATCACTGAAAAGTTTCATATTCTCTTACACGACGTCACAACGAAAAGCGGGATGATAAAGTTCATCATTCATCATCAGTCACGCTGGCAGCGGATCCGGAGTGAGTCTATGCCGGGAACACCGGGCGTGAGGCGGATTACACCCTGGATGGAATTTAGGAATTTAGCTTCACTATCAACACTGACATGTTTTTTGGGAGAAAACCGGAGAACCCAGAAGAAACCTACTTTCCCAAGGGGAGAATATTTGAAACTTCACAAAGACAGTAACCTGAGATCAGGATGGAACTGTGAGAAGATGACGTGTACCACCGCGTCGCCCCAAAATGAACTGATAGAGTTATTCCAGCTAAACTCCATGACTCTGCTGTCCACCTGTTGAATTCAGAAAGAAGAAAATCAAATGCACACATCTACTTCATCATAGCGCTGTTCTTCAGTCTTCTCCACGATGGACCAGTGTTTTTCTTCCAACCAATCATCAGCCCTGCTTATTCAACTAGTCAATTATCTGAACACCAACACCAACTGATTATGAGAGTGGAGACATCTGATGTCAAGAGCTTGTCATCTCCCTGGAGAAACTCTTAGATTGCACTTAGAACACTAACGATGAAATCTTAGGGTAGATCTGGATAAACATCGATCCTTCTCCCCTCACATCACTAGCCTGACTTGTTCATGTAGGTTTGAGATGTGGTTTGAGAGCTGGTGTGAGAGGTCACTCAGGTGTTTGTTCAGTCCTTCATCATCTTGAGATTCGACTCCTGAAAGCCTTTCTCCCGCAGCTGATCCACAATACAGCTCCAGGATGCGTTCTCCTCAAGTTCTCCCACATCACACCACTGCTGCATTCTTGTCGTTCCACAGACCTCCTGTAGCTCCAGCATCAGATTTAAACCATTGAAACAGATCCCCACCAACCTGAAGATTCCCCTACCCCACTCAGTACCACACTCCCTAACCCAAGGTTTTGAGTACTAGTGAGATATAAAACCTTAAAAAATATTTTCCAGGTTCAACTACTCCACTCCACCTTCTCTGAGCTTTTCACAAACACTGGTCTAATGATAGAAGTAGCTGAGACATAAGAGTCACAAATCACAACGCTCAAGGAGCAAGAACTCAAAAGAGCTGCTGCATCCACGTGAGGTAACTAAACCATCTGACTTTGGTAAGAATGTGCCACTGGTGGAACCCCTGAAGATGGTTCCTGATATTCTACTGGCTGAGTTTCACCAGAAAGTGGGGTGAGGTGGTGGAGCTCAACGAGATGACTGTGATGGAAGAAATGTACACATAGTACAGATGTTCTTGCAGCTGGAGGTCACACACACACTAATGAATGATCCTGAACCTTGAGGAACAGCAAAGGAACATCCAAAGTAAACATTCTTACAGGAATCTTACACTCTGAATATCAAAATGAAATACATTCAGGACTTTCAGTGTAGACTGTCACACCAGGACGGCACTTACTGTCTCTTCACAGCTCCAGCTTCCATCCTGAGCTCGGGTTTCTGTCTGTGAGGAGTTTCACATGTTCTCACCATATGCAGGAGGGTTTCCTCAGGGTTCTCTGGTTTCCTCTCACCTCCCAAAAACATGCAGGTAGGTGGACTGGCTGCATTAAATTGCCCCCACGGTGTGCATGAGTGTGTGCATGGTGTCTTGTGATGGCCTGGAATCATCCAGAGTGCATTCCCACCTCACAGCCAGCGTTCCTGGGATAGACGCTGGATCAGATGTGACCCTGACCAGGATAAAGTGCTTATTGAAGATGAATGGCATCATCCACCAAGTCCTTGTTTATCAGTTTATCAGTTTGTACACTCTGTCGGTGTATAATTACTGACTGCAGTCCAGCTGTTTTTAATAAAGTTTTGGCACCCCTCTACAGTATCAGTGGAAATGGACCACCACAGGAGCAGATATGATCTGGGTGGTGTTTAATTCTCAGTCCAGCGTTGACACTGTTGGGGTTTTAAACATTGTGTTAAACACTTAATGCACTTTATTATAATGCTGTTCACATTAGAGACTAAAGCCCATCTCACAGCGTGTACAGTGTGTGTTCATCCTCTATCCTTCATCAGGGTCAGGTTCTGATTTGAAATGTTTGAACTGTGAGCTGGGATTTAAACCCGCAGCTCCTCATCATCACTGTGTGTTATGGTTTGTGTGAGAATGTGAACAGGGATGTCACTGCGTGAAGGTTGAGCAGCTGGCAGGTGATGCTCCGGGGCGGCTGTGCCGAGGAATAATGTCCAGTTCTGAGTGTTTTGAGTGATTTTCCTTCTGCCATCGTGTGGTGAGCGAGTCGCAGCCTGTCACATTAGATCCTCAGCCCAATGAGGACCTGTGAGCGTGTTTACTAAGTAGAAACCTCTAGACTCTCCGACTCACGACTCGGAGAGTGCTGCAGCTGCGTTCCCATGGCAACAGGCCGCAGAAGTGAGAGGAGCAATGAGCCAAGGTAGAGGAAAAGACATGTTGGTCAGACTGCTTAAAAAACCCACACACGCCTTTCCTCTTCCTCCTCATTTCACATCATCATTCTCTCCCTCACTCCCTCTCTCACTCTGTCAGTCTTTCAGACTTCACATCTGCGTGTGGACAATGAGCAGCAAACCTGGACACGTGGTGTGAGATGGGTGTCCACACCAGAGCCGAGGAACCTGATGTCTGCTGTGATTAAATCTGAGAACGGAGATGAAGGAATGTTTCATCAACATCAGGAGAACGCAGAAGACGGAACTAACATGGGGGAATTACAGCATGCTCTTCTTCTCCATACATTTAAAATTCACTTTGAAAGCAGAAAGAGACAGAGAGAGAGAGAGAGAGAGAGAGAGAGCAGAGAGAGAAAGAGATGGACAGATGAATAATAAGATAACAGAAAATGTTAACAGAGTAGGAGTGAGCTGTATGTGGTTTCACCCAGTCACTGGCCTGCTCATTTATTCACCCAGAATTGCCTACATCCTCTCCTACATCCTCTCCTACATCCTCTCCTACATCCTCACCTACATCCTCTCCTACATCCTCACCTACATCCTCACCTACATCCTCTCCTACATCCTGTCCTACATCCTCTCCTACATCCTCACCTACATCCTCACCTACATCCTCTCCTACATCCTGTCCTACATCCTCTCCTACATCCTCACCTACATCCTGTCCTACATCCTCTCCTACATCCTCACCTACATCCTCACCTACATCCTCTCCTACATCCTGTCCTACATCCTCACCTACATCCTCTCCTACATCCTGTCCTACATCCTCTCCTACATCCTCTCCTACATCCTGTCCTACATCCTCTCCTACATCCTCACCTACATCCTCTCCTACATCCTCTCCTACATCCTCACCTACATCCTCACCTACATCCTCTCCTACATCCTGTCCTACATCCTCTCCTACATCCTCACCTACATCCTGTCCTACATCCTCTCCTACATCCTCACCTACATCCTCACCTACATCCTCTCCTACATCCTGTCCTACATCCTCTCCTACATCCTCTCCTACATCCTCACCTACATCCTCTCCTACATCCTGTCCTACATCCTCACCTACATCCTCTCCTACATCCTCTCCTACATCCTCACCTACATCCTGTCCTACATCCTCTCCTACATCCTCACCTACATCCTCACCTACATCCTCTCCTACATCCTCACCTACATCCTCTCCTACATCCTCACCTACATCCTCTCCTATATCCTCTCCTACATCCTCACCTACATCCTCTCCTACATCCTCACCTACATCCTCTCCTATATCCTCTCCTACATCCTCACCTACATCCTCTCCTATATCCTCTCCTACATCCTCTCCTACATCCTCTCCTACATCCTCACCTACATCCTCACCTACATCCTCTCCTATATCCTCTCCTACATCCTCACCTACATCCTCTCCTACATCCTCACCTACATCCTCTCCTATATCCTCTCCTACATCCTCACCTACATCCTCTCCTATATCCTCTCCTACATCCTCACCTACATCCTCTCCTATATCCTCTCCTACATCCTCTCCTACATCCTCTCCTACATCCTCACCTACATCCTCTCCTATATCCTCTCCTACATCCTGTCCTACATCCTCTCCTACATCCTCACCTACATCCTCTCCTATATCCTCTCCTACATCCTCTCCTACATCCTCTCCTACATCCTCACCTACATCCTCTCCTACATCCTGTCCTACATCCTCACCTACATCCTCACCTACATCCTCTCCTACATCCTCACCTACATCCTCTCCTACATCCTGTCCTACATCCTCTCCTACATCCTCACCTACATCCTCTCCTATATCCTCTCCTACATCTTCATCTACATCCTCTCCTACATCCTCACCTACATCCTCTCCTACATCCTCTCCTACATCCTCACCTACATCCTGTCCTACATCCTCACCTACATCCTCTCCTACATCCTCACCTACATCCTGTCCTACATCCTCACCTACATCCTCACCTACATCCTGTCCTACATCCTCACCTACATCCTCACCTACATCCTGTCCTACATCCTCACCTACATCCTCTCCTACATCCTGTCCTACATCCTCTCCTAAATCCTCACCTACATCCTCTCCTACATCCTCTCCTACATCCTCACCTACATCCTCTCCTACATCCTGTCCTACATCCTGTCCTATATCCTCTCCTACATCCTCACCTACATCCTGTCCTACATCCTCACCTACATCCTCACCTACATCCTCTCCTACATCCTCACCTACATCCTCTCCTACATCCTCACCTACATCCTCTCCTATATCCTCTCCTACATCCTCACCTACATCCTGTCCTACATCCTCTCCTACATCCTCTCCTACATCCTCACCTACATCCTCTCCTACATCCTGTCCTACATCCTCACCTACATCCTCACCTACATCCTCTCCTACATCCTCACCTACATCCTCTCCTACATCCTGTCCTACATCCTCTCCTACATCCTCACCTACATCCTCTCCTATATCCTCTCCTACATCCTCATCTACATCCTCTCCTACATCCTCACCTACATCCTCTCCTACATCCTCTCCTACATCCTCACCTACATCCTGTCCTACATCCTCACCTACATCCTCTCCTACATCCTCACCTACATCCTGTCCTACATCCTCACCTACATCCTGTCCTACATCCTGTCCTACATCCTCACCTACATCCTGTCCTACATCCTGTCCTACATCCTGTCCTACATCCTCACCTACATCCTCTCCTACATCCTCTCCTACATCCTCACCTACATCCTCTCCTACATCCTCACCTACATCCTCACCTACATCCTCTCCTACATCCTGTCCTACATCCTGTCCTACATCCTCACCTACATCCTCTCCTACATCCTGTCCTACATCCTGTCCTACATCCTGTCCTACATCCTCACCTACATCCTCACCTACATCCTGTCCTACATCCTCACCTACATCCTCACCTACATCCTCTCCTACATCCTGTCCTACATCCTCTCCTACATCCTCACCTACATCCTGTCCTACATCCTCTCCTACATCCTCTCCTACATCCTCACCTACATCCTCTCCTACATCCTGTCCTACATCCTCTCCTACATCCTCTCCTACATCCTCACCTACATCCTCACCTACATCCTGTCCTACATCCTCACCTACATCCTCTCCTACATCCTCTCCTACATCCTCTCCTACATCCTCACCTACATCCTGTCCTACATCCTCACCTACATCCTCACCTACATCCTCACCTACATCCTGTCCTACATCCTCACCTACATCCTGTCCTACATCCTCTCCTACATCCTGTCCTACATCCTGTCCTACATCCTCACCTACATCCTCACCTACATCCTCACCTACATCCTCTCCTACATCCTGCCCTACATCCTCTCCTACATCATCACCTACATCCTCTCCTACATCCTCACCTACATCCTCTCCTACATCCTCTCCTACATCCTCACCTACATCCTGTCCTACATCCTCACCTACATCCTGTCCTACATCCTCACCTACATCCTGTCCTACATCCTGTCCTACATCCTCACCTACATCCTGTCCTACATCCTGTCCTACATCCTGTCCTACATCCTCACCTACATCCTCTCCTACATCCTCTCCTACATCCTCACCTACATCCTGTCCTACATCCTCACCTACATCCTCACCTACATCCTGTCCTACATCCTCACCTACATCCTGTCCTACATCCTCTCCTACATCCTGTCCTACATCCTCACCTACATCCTCACCTACATCCTCTCCTACATCCTCTCCTACATCCTCTCCTACATCCTGTCCTACATCCTCACCTACATCCTCTCCTACATCCTCATCTACATCCTCACCTACATCCTGTCCTACATCCTCTCCTACATCCTCTCCTACATCCTGTCCTACATCCTCACCTACATCCTCTCCTACATCCTCACCTACATCCTCTCCTACATCCTCACCTACATCCTGTCCTACATCCTCTCCTACATCCTCACCTACATCCTCTCCTACATCCTCTCCTACATCCTCTCCTACATCCTCACCTACATCCTCACCTACATCCTGTCCTACATCCTCTCCTACATCCTCACCTACATCCTGTCCTACATCCTCACCTACATCCTCTCCTACATCCTCTCCTACATCCTCACCTACATCCTGTCCTACATCCTCACCTACATCCTCTCCTACATCCTCACCTACATCCTCACCTACATCCTGTCCTATATCCTGTCCTACATCCTCACCTACATCCTGTCCTACATCCTCACCTACATCCTGTCCTACATCCTCTCCTACATCCTCACCTACATCCTCACCTACATCCTCTCCTACATCCTCTCCTACATCCTCACCTACATCCTGTCCTACATCCTCTCCTACATCCTGTCCTACATCCTCACCTACATCCTCTCCTACATCCTCTCCTACATCCTCACCTACATCCTGTCCTACATCCTGTCCTACATCCTCACCTACATCCTGTCCTACATCCTCTCCTACATCCTCTCCTACATCCTCACCTACATCCTCACCTACATCCTCTCCTACATCCTCTCCTACATCCTCACCTACATCCTCTCCTACATCCTCTCCTACATCCTGTCCTACATCCTGTCTGAATGTTCCACAAACCAAACATTACTGGAACCTTAATGTCCCTAAAACCTTCTGCTAACTGATGGTTATATCCCACAGCACTGCTGAGTTCTGGATTGTGATTGGTCAGAAAGTGTTGATTAGTTTTCTATAACAGCAGCTCTGACAATAGAGCAGCTGAAAATCACTGGTTTATATTAATGATATTTTTATTTATATACTTATTTTTATTTATACCTCCTTCGCTGATGTTCTGCCTTTCATAAAATATATTTTTAGACTTCCTCTGAAGGATTGTGTGATTGAAGACGTGGAATGTTTCACCGTCTGTGTCTTTAAAACTCTCCGAAATGAAGGCCGTGCTTTTCAGCTGCATTTGCAGATCCTTCACAATGATCCGGCTTTTAGTGACGTAACAGACGAGGAATAAAAGCTAGCTCAGCTGTGTGCTCGACACTGAATCATGGCGTATACAACAGCAACAAAGATGAAGGATAAAAACTGAATTATAGACAAAAGCACAGAGTGAGAAATGGAACAGAAATCAGGATGACATCCGTTTAATCCGCAAATTTACCTGCTCCTGTGATGAAGGAAGGAAACGATCTGTTTCGCTCATTATTTATCTCTCTATCTCCAGCTTCAGCTAAAAACAGAGATGATCTGAATATCAAGTGGAAATTTGCCCCAGCAGCAGGATGGGCCGTGATTTCACACGTCTACATCTCTGCATTTCACATCTCTACACCACACAACAACTAATCACTGACCCTACATCACTGACCCGACTCACTGACCCTACATCACTGACCCGACTCACTGACCTGACTCACTGACCCGACTCACTGACTCCAGTCTCTTTAATTCGGCTGATGTAGATGATAAACAGTCACCTGGTCTGATTTCTGAGCACAATCTCTCAAATGTCGCCTGAGATTTCCCTCAATTATTTATTATCACACTTGATTATGAGTCTTTATTTGAACACTGGTACGCCTGTGTGTGTGAGTGTGTATGTGTGTGTGAGTGTGTGCGTGTGAGTGTGTGTGCATGTGTGTGTGTTAGTGTATATGTGTGTGTGTGAGTGTGTGCGTGTGAGTGTGCGTGTGTGTGTGAGTGTGTATGTGTGCGTGTGAGTGTTTGAGTGTGTGCGTGTGAGTGTATGTGTGAGTGTGTGTGTGCGTGTGAGTGTGTGTGTGTGTGCGCGTGTGTGTGCGTGTGAGTGTATGTGTGTGAGAGAGTGTGTGTGAGTGAGTGTATGTGTGAGTGTGAGTGTGAGTGTGTGTATGTGTGAGTGTGTGTGTGCGTGTGAGTGTGTGTGTGCGTGTGTGTGTGTGTATGTGTGATTGTATGTGTGAGTGTGTGTGTGCGTGTGAGTGTGTGCGTGAGTGTGTGTGTGTGCGTGTGAGTGTGTGTGTGCGTGTGTGTGTGTGCGTGTGAGTGTGTATGTGTGAGTGTGTGTGTGCGTGTGCGTGTGTGAGTGTGTATGTGTGAGTGTGTGTGTGTGTGTGTGTGAGTGTGTTAGTGTGTGTGTGAGTGTGTATGTGTGAGTGTGTGTGTGTGTGTGTGTGAGTGTGTGTGTGTATGTGTGAGTGTGAGTGTGTGTGTGTATGTGTGAGTGTGTGTGTGCGTGTGTGTGTGTGTGCGTGTGAGTGTGTATGTGTGAGTGTGTGTGTGCGTGTGCGTGTGAGTGTGTGAGTGTGTATGTGTGAGTGTGTGTATGTGTGAGTGTGTGTGTGAGTGTGTGTGTGTGCGTGTGTGTGTGTGTGTGTGTGTGAGTGTGTGTGTGAGTGTGTTAGTGTGTGTGTGAGTGTGTGTGTGTGTGAGTGTGTGTGTGAGTGTGTGTGTGTGTGAGTGTGTGTGTGTGTGTGTGAGGTGGTGAGCGATCAGGATGTTTTTACGGCTGTTAGGAATTTTGGAGGATCTACTTCACCTCAGTACAGTCACGTTTTCACAGAATGAAAAGATTCACTGCTGAGCTGCTCATTATCTCATTATTTTATCAACTTATTATCTCAAGGTCAAATAAAAAGTGTTTTATGTGTATACACACACACACACACACACACACACACAAACACACACACTCAGTGATTGTGGTCTGAGACAATTAGACAAGTTTCACTCAGTCATCTTTTTTTATAAACACATGTGATTTATTAAACACTCCTGAGGAACACGGAGTTCATGAGAAATCCCATTTCCTGTGCTGTAGCAGGACGAAGTGTGTGATGTAAACAGAGACAGTGCTGCCCTCTAGTGGTCGAAACTCCTAAACGCACCGTGTGTGGGCTGAATCGATTCATTTTGAATCGATTTGCCGAATTCAATTCAATTCAATTTTATTTGTATAGCGCTTTTAACAGTGGACATTGTCACAAAGCAGCTTTACAGAAATAAATGGATTCACAAAAAATAAATTTTAGTCCCAAGCCATTACATTACAGTACAGCTCCCCATATGAGATCCCCAAGCAGCACCATCTCCACAGCCCCCAGGTGGCACCATCCCCAGCAATCCAAACGGTTCTTCAGGCCGCCCATATGGGGCCCCAGCAGCAGCGAGCGACTCAACCGATGAGAACTCCAACCAGAAGTAGGGCATCAGGATGGATCAGGCTGGTCTGGAGAGCAGAAGGGGTCAGGATCACTGGCATCTCAGAAGTAGCATGTGTAGCCGAATCGATTCTTCTCTCTGCTCTGGTCATCTATCAGTCAGAGCTTCACCGCCTCTCTCTCACAAACAAACATTTTAACTCACTCAATAGAAAAAGTAAAATAAATAACTTTTTTTATTTTTATTGTTTTACTGTATGTTACTTTATTGTATTAATAATAATTATTAATGATGTAGTATACAGATATCTGCCAGGAATTTAATAGTTACAGGATTTATTATTTAAGACACACAAGGAGAATATTCCAGATCAGATCAGCTCCACAGCATCAGGAGGATTTGTCCTGGGGTCACTCAGGTGCTCATTCAGACGCTTGTCATTTCGAGACTGGACTCCTGCGACTCTTCGTCCTCTGCGACTGATCCAGAATGCAGCTGCACCACTGGTTTTCAAAGTTCCCTAAGTTCTCCCACATCACCCCATTGCTGCGCTCCCTCCACTGGCTTCCTGTAGCTGCTGCATCAGATTTAAACACTGATTCTCCCCTACAAAGACAAAACAGACCAGCACCCAGTTACCTCAAAGCTCTTATCACACCTCGCACTGCACCACGCTCCCTAGTTTTTTTAATCACAAATCTGTGTAATTTATATCCTAAAAATATATTTAACAAGATAAAGGTTTAAAGAAACCTGAAAGGTTGAAAGATAAATAATTATACATTTTTGTCTGTATTTTAAAAGATTTAATTGCGTGTTGTTAATAAACTCGCCGCTAGGTGGCGGTGTGCCTTCAGCTTTCATTTCTTCTGCAGCAGAAACACAGGCTTTAATTATAATTTATTATTTATTAATTTAACTGTAATGACTCCATTTTAGTGCAGAGTGTGTTTATGGTGTGATGAGATGGGTTTGTGTTCAGATCACAGAATAATCCAGATTCTTATTAATTATTAATAACACGTGTAATAAGAGTGAAGTAGTAAGAGTGAGTTGAACAGGAGTCAGAGAGAGAGAGAGAGAGAGAGAGAGAGAGAGAGAGAGAGAGTCCTCCTGTCCTGCATCATCATCTCACACTGAGCCAGATGTGATCCTGAGTTTGGTGGAAATTGTGCATCATTTAACTCCAGCTGAGTTTCATTCATGTGTCCATTAAGCTTTGTGTTTATGTTATAATTGTATGTCTTATGTAAATACTGTATAAATAATAAATATGTGGAATATTTTACTCATGACAATTTTGTAACTTTATATTTAAAATAAAAATAAAAACACCTGATAAGGAATGTCATTTCTGGTTTGATGTTAACTGCGCCCACTTACATGATGTCACATGAATTAAGACTATTTCTCTCAGGCAGTTCCACTGAAGGAGCTCAAGAACATCAGCTCAGACTTTCACTCATCAGGACACAACAGAACGCTGATAACTTCAAACCCTCACAATTTACCTCACTTCAGTTCTTTATCTCATTCAGATATGTGCACGTGTATATATACATATGCGTAAGAGTCACCTGCTCTACTGAACTACTGAAGCCGAAAGAACCACATTAGGTAAATGATAGATAGAGAGGCTGAGTGAGATAGAGTGAGGTAGTGTGAGGTAAAGTGAGAGAGGGAGAGAGAGGGAGAGTGAGAGAGTGAGAGAGAGGGAGAGAGTGAGGGAGAGGGAGAGAGTGAGAGAGTGAGGCAGACTGAGGGAGAGGGAGAGAGTGAGAGAGTGAGGCAGACTGAGGGAGAGTGAGAGAGAGGGAGAGTGAGAGAGTGAGGCAGACTGAGGGAGAGTGAGAGAGAGAGAGAGAGGGAGAGTGAGAGAGAGGGAGAGTGAGAGAGTGAGGCAGACTGAGGGAGAGTGAGAGAGAGGGAGAGTGAGAGAGAGGGAGAGTGAGAGAGTGAGGCAGACTGAGGGAGAGGGAGAGAGTGAGAGAGAGAGAGAGAGAGTGAGAGAGAGGGAGAGTGAGAGAGAGGGAGAGTGAGAGAGAGGGAGAGTGAGAGAGTGAGGCAGACTGAGGGAGAGGGAGAGAGTGAGAGAGAGAGAGAGAGAGTGAGAGAGAGGGAGAGTGAGAGAGAGGGAGAGTGAGAGAGTGAGGCAGACTGAGGGAGAGTGAGGGAGAGGGAGAGGGAGAGAGAGGGAGAGGGAGAGAGTGAGAGAGAGAGAGAGTGAGGCTGAGTGAAGTACAGTCAGGTAAAGTGAGGTAGAGGGACGTAGACTGAGGTAGTGTGAGGCAGACTGAGGTAGAAGGAGGTAGAAGGAGGACAGTTAACAGGTCAGTTAAAGTCACTGGGGGTGAAGAGAAGTTCACAGAGACATTTTATTCAGAATTAAACTCTCATCTGTACAGAAAAACACACAATACAGAGATCATCATTTACAGTAAACACGCCTGTAATTAAATCTAATGACTATAAATAATTCCATAAACACTTTATTAATGTTTTTATTCTCATTTTCTCTCTCTCTCTCTCTCTCTCTCTCTCTCTCTCTGTGTGTGTGTGTGTGTGTGTGTGTGTCTTATTTGGGCCTGATTTTACTTTTCAAATCACGCGTACAGAAATGAGGCGTGGCCTCTGTCGCTGTTGCCATGACAACCGCTGCGCTAACTGCGTAAACACGGGAAATGTTTATGCGTAAACACATCAGGAGAGAGAGAGAGAGAGAGAGAGAGAGAGAGAGAGAGAGAGAGAGAGAGAGAGAGAGGCGAGGTGGCCAGATTGGGCGGTTTAACTCCTGAAACAGGGGAAATAAATACATAAACAAGTAGATTAATTAAACAAACAAATAAATAAATAAATGAATTCTGAGATGCTTTTGTTAATTAATCAGGCAAAAAAGATTTTTAAATGATGTTCAGATTAAGCCTAATAATAATAATAATAATAATAATAATAATAATAATAATAATAATAATAATAATAATGTTTTTATTAACTTATTGTTTTGCTGTTTAACATACTGTGGGTGGATTATGTTTTAAAGGCCCCATCAAATCAAAATGGTTTTAGAGTGTTTACTACAAGTCTCTTGCCAACGTATATAAATAAAAGTTTTTTTTAATATTTTTAAAATTATATACGTATAATTATACGTATATATATACACACACACACATACACACACGCATATATATACATATATATTTAAATAACACGTTGTCTCTATGTGTGATGTTTGTCCTGTAGTCACACTAGGGCCTTTCGCACCGCGGGAACCTTTTCATAGTACCTGAACTAGTTGTGGAACTACCCACTTTTTGGTGTTTTCGCATCTCCGGAACTGGGTGTGATTTTAGTATCGACTGCCTTTTTCGAGAACCAGATGAGCTCCTACTCCGGAGCAGGGTCTAACCTCTAACAACTGGTACTATCCGTGACGTAAGTAGACATTGATTGGCCAAACGCGTACGAAAACGCCGTCACCCGCCATGATTTAAAACGCCGCGTAAACATACTGTAGCGTCGACTTATTCCACAAGTGTGGAGAACAGCGATAGATGGACGCGAGACACGACAAACACACAGCTCCGATCACAGCGTCCTCCATCCTCCGGTTGTTTACGTTGTTCTTCTTTGTTTCCGTTGTTGAACGCCGCGCACAAATGATGTCGCTGTCGACCGGCTTACGTCACTTCCTAGCGCCCGCTGTCGGTGCGAATGCAACCCTTTAAACGGTACTGGGAAATAGTTCACGCAAAATCACCCAGTACTTTAGTTCTGTAAATTTAGTTCTGGAACTAAAGCGGTGCGAAAGGCCCTACTGAGAGACAGCTACAGCGAGAGAGAGGGAGAGAGAGAGAGAGGGAGAGAGAGAGGGAGAGAGGCAGTTGTCCAGAAAGCTTGTATCTGTAAAGTTTTATTTTACTGCCTCGTGTTAAACCGCAGTCTGTTCCCTCTCTCCTGTTGGAAGCAAAACATTACTATCACTGGTGAAGAGCTACAACCCTGCTGCAGCCCGGGTCCAATCCGCGGCCCAGTATAAACGCAAAGAACAGCACCAATCTGAGGTCCGGTACCAATCCGAGGTTCTAGGATTCTATGACTTTATTTAATTGTCAGAGAGAAATCACATACAGTTTTCAACAAACTTTATTTAAACTTGAGGCATTTTGTGGACGCGCTCTGCCAGCCCACTGTGTTTAGATTGGCAGGGGTGTGGCATGCTGTATCTCGAACACGATTGGCTGTCGTGTAAATCAGTCACTCATCACTCTGACTTCCTGTTTCAAAAGGAAATACATCAACACATGGAATGAAGTCACAGCTAAGAAGCCATTTCCTGGGGATTTACATAGAACCCTAAAACAGGGCTTTCCTTTCAGAAAAAGTAGAACCCATTTACTGAAGAACCTGTTTACTGAAGAACCTGTTTACTGAAGAACCCATTTACTGAAGAACCCGTTTACTGAAGAACCCGTTTACTGAAGAACCCATTTACTGAAGAACCCGTTTACTGAAGAACCCGTTTACTGAAGAACCCATTTACTGAAGAACCCGTTTACTGAAGAACCCGTTTACTGAAGAACCTGTTTACTGAAGGACCTGTTTACTGAAGAACCCATTTATTGAAGAACCTGTTTACTGAAGAGCCTGTTTACTCTAGATAAATAAGATGATGATGGTGTTTGAGTGATTAATGTGACGATGGTGTGATGATGGTGTTTGAGTGATTAATGTGACGATGGTGTGATGATGGTGTTTGAGTGATTAATGTGACGATGGTGTTTGAGTGATTAATGTGACGATGGTGTGATGATGGTGTTTGAGTGATTAATGTGATGATGGTGTTTGAGTGATTAATGTGATGATGGTGTTTGAGTGATTAATGTGATGATGATGGTGTTTGAGTGATTAATGTGATGATGGTGTTTGAGTGATTAATGTGATGATGGTGTTTGAGTGATTAATGTGATGATGGTGTTTGAGTGATTAATGTGATGATGGTGTGATGATGGTGTTTGAGTGATTAATGTGATGATGGTGTTTGAGTGATTAATGTGATGATGGTGTTTGAGTGATTAATGTGATGATGATGGTGTGATGATGGTGTGATGATGGTGTTTGAGTGATTAATGTGATGATGGTGTTTGAGTGATTAATGTGATGATGGTGTTTGAGTGATTAATGTGATGATGGTGTTTGAGTGATTAATGTGATGATGGTGTGATGATGGTGTTTGAGTGATTAATGTGATGATGGTGTTTGAGTGATTAATGTGACGATGGTGTTTGAGTGATTAATG
>NC_069722.1:25927425-25929925 GCF_027358585.1 Pangasianodon hypophthalmus
TCTCGCCAGAGGGGGAACTTCTTAAATAAACCCCAGGCCTCTGAGTGTGTGTGCGCTGGCCAACTGTAAACAAGCCATTTTGTCTGATGTGTGTGGCATGCTCTGTGTGTGTGTGTGTGTGTGTGTGTGTGTGTGTGTGTGTGTGTGTGGGAGGTAGTGAGTTAGAGACAAAGAGGGCACTTCTTTTCCCCCGAGGAGCCCCTTTATACCGTCGAGTGAGGTCTCGTTTTTTGACATTAGTGCTTTATTATTGTTGTTGATTTACCTGCAACTTGATGTATATTTATATTTACATTTAATCTCTCTCTCTCTCTCACACACACACACACACACACAAATGTCTTCGTCTTCCGTTCCAAAGTGTGACGCGTGAAATTAAAGCTTTGTGACTTTGCGACTCTTCCCGGTCAGGTGAGAACGAGATGTTCTGTGTCTCAGAGCTGAAGTGTGCGTTCGGGTTCAGAGTTCTACAGAACAGATGTCTGTTATTTGGCATTTCTCATGGAACAGCAGCCATGTGTGAGATCCAGATCCATCAGGCTGTTAACTGTTCTGCGTTCTGGTGCAGGAACATCGGGTTCTGTTAGTATGAGGAGGAACATGGTGAGCTTCAGAGAAACGGAATTTACTTCATAAAAGATTTTAATTTATGGAGTTCCCGAGCCGTGTTGGGATCAGCAGGATGGTGGTGGTGTTTGAGCTCTGAGCTCGAGGAGGTTCCTCATGGTGTCATATAAAGGAGAACTTAAGGTTCTACAGTACCAGACAGAGTCCTGCGTTTGTACACACTCACGTAGAACACGGATGTGCTCTTGTCTGAGAGATCTTTCATGTACACGGTGTTTAGTGTGTGTGAACAGAACCCTGGTGTGTTCTGGTCCTCAGTGCGGTTCATTAGTCACGTGAGAACCCAGCGATCACGCTCAGGTCTGAGAGCCGTGCTCTCAATCCGCTTCCGAATGAACACTTATGAGAAGGTGAACTGACTCTCAATCGACTCACCTGCAGGAAGTGAATCAAACATGCCGTGTGTTTTGGGTCGCAGCGTTAGTGGTTCTGTCGCTGGTTCTGTCGCTGCTTCTGTAAGACACTAAACTGAGCCAAAGCACAGAGCTGTAGGAATGTTGTGTGTTTTAGAGATTTTGAGCGACGAAACAAACAAAAAGAGAAAATAAACTCTGGATGCTAAACACAAAATGTTTTAAACCAATTAATCATATAATTAATGTTCCAAGTGATTTTTGTGATTTCTGCACACACGTGATAAAGTTTTGTTTACTTTTTTGTTGCTATATTTTTTTTGTGTTTCTGTATTTCTGAGTTTGTTTAATTCTGTTCAATGTGAAAATAACCTGAACCAAATAGCAGACAGCGCAAAAGAATCAATTTCAGTGTGATTCAGCCGCGACACACTGATCGGCGTGAAAGCGCTCAGAGACCCAGCCTCGCTCCGTGGTCTGGGCTGGAGTAAGTACGCTCCTTTCTAATCGTGTGAGTCAGAGATGAAGGTTCTGCAGGTTTCCCTTGCAGCTTGTGCGCTCAGACTCTCGGGACTGTCTGATTGCTGGTGATAGGTTTATGAGCATAACCTTTAACCTTTAACCTCTCTTGGGGAAACACTGTCTGACCCCGACTTCCTTTCCAGTGTTAAATAGCTACTGATCCTACTTTTTCATTTTCAGTCAGTCAGAGCTCTGGGAATCAGCTGATACTGATCCAATCCCAACATCCTCTCAGTAACTCAGCGACTCTGTAAGAGTCCATGGTGCTGTGGTGCCTCATTATCAGATTGGTACATCTCCAGGAAAAACAGAAACAAAATCTTACTGGGTTGGAAAATTATACTCAAAACTGTGATGTATAATCCCAGAGTCTGTAATTGCCGATGGAATTTCAGTCTTACCTGTTGATCAGATTGTTACTTGGCCGTAGAGAGCGTCTGTGAGCTCATCAGCAGCAGAACGTTGTGGTTTCATGCGTCTCGGGGGGCTTGTTCTGCTGCGTCGGCATCTTGTCCTTTTGTCTTGTTTACTTTTGTGATTTCCAAACCCTCTGAAACTGTTAGACAATAATAAGATGATTGTAAAGAATCCACAGACATGGCTGTTTTGAATTCTGGAATGTTCCTGATGGAGTTCTTTCTTGTCTTGTTGCTCCTCTCAGATTTCCGTGGTGGTGCCGGCCGTAGCGCCATGGCTCAGACCCTTCAGATGGCGATCCCCAACTTCGGCAACAACGTCCTGGAGTGTCTGAATGAGCAGCGGCTGCAGGGCCTGTACTGCGACGTGTCCGTGGTGGTGAAAGGCCATGCCTTCAAGGCGCATCGGGCCGTACTGGCGGCCAGCAGCGCGTACTTCCGCGACCTCTTCAACAGCGGCGCCGGCAGCAAGGCCCCGGCCGTGGTGGAGCTGCCGCCCGCCGTACAGCCTCAGAGCTTCCAGCAGATCCTGGCCTTCTGCTACACGGGCCGCCTCAGCATGAACGTAGGAGACCAGTTCCT
>NC_069722.1:25939925-25949925 GCF_027358585.1 Pangasianodon hypophthalmus
CAGTCACATGACCCTCATTGTGTGTGTGTGTGTGTGTGTGTCCGTGTCCCACAGATTACTGCCAGAACTTTGCGACGAGCTTTAAGGAGAGTGAGATGAACGCCATTGCGGCGGACATGTGCACTAACGCTCGGCGCGTGGTGAGGAAGAGCTGGATCCCCAAACTGAAGCTGCTGATGGCCGAGAGTGACGCTTACGCAGGCTTCCTCCCTGACGCCGTCAAGATGGAGGCCGAGGCTCTGGGGGCCGACCCCGCCTTCGAGGCAGCCGATCTAGAGGGCGGAGCCTCTCTGGAGACCACCCCCTCATCCGGCGAATCGCTGCAGGGCGTGGCTGGAGACGCCAGCGCTCTGTTCCAGTGAGTGGGCCTGAATGAAGAAGCCCCGCCCCCTGACCCGTGTCCCCGTCTCCGCCCTGCGCCCTGTCTGCGTGACTCTGTAGGTTTAACAGAGACGCTTTTTCTTTTCTTATTTCTTCCTCTTTTTTAATTTTTTTATTTTTTCCCCAAATAACCCATTTTTTTGCACAGAAGCCCCTCCGCTTCTTCACGCTTTATAAATCTGTATATCATGTGACGCTGTTCTGTTTTTGTAGTTCACCTCCATATCTTACACACACACACACACACACACACACACACACTCCCCCTCATCCACACTGTAGTCGATTAGTTGAATGTAAACGTCTGCAGCACCACACGCTGGTGTCGAGACTCACCGATTGTATTTAGGTCGAGAGAGTCATAGTCACTGTAGAGAGACGAGAGAGGGACGGACGGAGAGAGAGAGGGACGGAGGGAGAGAGAGAGAGGGACGGACGGAGGGAGAGAGGGACGGACAGAGAGAGGGATGGAGAGACAGACAGAGGTGTAGGTGGTTCGTCTGTCTCCAATTTAGAAAGAATTTATTTCCCTCCTCCACTTTCCTCTAAAATTCTGAGATTGAAAGCAGAAAAAAAGAAAGAATTCTGTCCATTGTGTCTGTCTCTTTCTGTCTCTCTCTCTCTCTCTTTCTGTCTCTCTCTCTGTCTCTCTCTCTCTGTCTCTCTCTGTCTCTCTCTCTCTGTCTCTTTCTGTCTCTCTCTCTCTGTCTCTCTCTCTCTCTGTGTCTCTCTCTGTCTCTCTCTCTCTCTCTCTCTCTGTCTCTTTCTGTCTCTCTCTCTGTCTCTCTCTCTCTCTGTCTCTCTCTCTGTCTCTCTCTCTCTCTGTCTCTCTCTGTCTCTCTCTCTCTGTCTCTCTCTCGCTCTCTCTCTCTCTCTCTCTCTCTCTCTCTCTCTTCCACATCTGTGTGTTATTTGTCGGTGAGTGTGGTGGCTCCTGAGCTGTTGTGTGATTTCGGACTGTAGAGCGAGACAGATGAGTTGTATTTTAAGAATATTTATCTTCTTTCAGATTCGCTGTGTGAAATGAGGGAGAGAAATTGTTTAAATTCTTTTTGTTTTCAGTGTTGAAGGCGTGTTTTGCTGTGGGGTTGTAGGAGGACGTGAAGAGAGAAATTATTTTTACATACTGATGACTTTAGAAAGAACGGTGCTCGTGCCTGATTGGCTGTGAGAAATCGCTCCTCTGTCGTGGCTCTGTTTAATCTGATTCACTGATTGAGTTTCTGACTCACCCTGTGTTTGTCTTTAACACACCCTCGTGCACTTCCCCAGCGCCTCTGACTCACACACTGCAGCTCTCATGTAGTGTTGTGGTGGAGTGTGTGAGGTTTATCTCCTTTAAACTGCGTACTGAGTCATCTGTCCGATTCACTCTGAATCACTTTGAATCGGTAACTGACTCCTGAAGCTCCGTTCGATGTCAGGAAGTAAAATCTTAAATTGTAAAAGAAGAAAGTTCGAGAAAGTTCGTTCCAATCAGGACGAGGAGGTGTGTCCACTCACGTGTCAGTCATGTTTCCTGTAGGTACAGAAAGCTCCGCCCTCTCGCACTAACAATCAGGTGATCCAGTTGAGGTGTGTTTTGAGGGCGTGGCTTTGTACAGGTTTCTGAAGCTTCAGTTAGCCGCCACCTAAACCACTGACTGCACCTTTAATTATTTTATTAATTATTCATTTTAAATTCTCTGCTCTGAAGAGTTTTAATAAAATAATAGCTTCTGTATGGAATCACTTCATCTCTCAAACTCCTGAGAGGAAGTGCAAAGGGGCGTGATAAAGACACGATGGAGCGTGTGTGTGAGTGTGTGTGAGTGTGTGTGAGTGTGTGTGAGTGTGTGTGTGTGTGTGTGTGTGTGTGTGAGTGTGACCCTGTTTGGCCTCACTGTGGTCTCCTATCCTTGTGTACATGTAAACACACACACACACACACACACACACACACACACACACACATTTGGCCCGGGGGGAGGGGAAAGCCGTGCTTCCTATTGTTACAATCATCCTGCTGTCTTAAAGACAAGGTGATTTTGTGTGTGTGTGTGATTGAGCTGCTCTGTATGTCCCTGTTTGGGCAGCTGTGTGTGTGTGTGTGTGTGTGTGTGTGTGTGTGTGTGTGTGCATTCCTTGCACATAGTTGGCTCTGTGTGCTTGCATGTGGGTGACGCCTGACGGAGATTTAAAGTGTGTTTGTTTCTCCTGTTCACAGTGTGTGTGCGCGCGTGCGCGTGTGTGTGTGTGCGCGCGCGTGTGTGTGTGCGCGCGTGTGTGTGTGTGTGCGTGCGTGCGTGTGTGTGTGTGGCACTGGGCAGGGCTTTTTGGAAGTGTTACAGTTGAAAGCTTTCTGACTTTGCATGGCAGTGATGTTGAAGTTTCCATCACGAGCCGAGCTGCAGTTCATCATCACGCCGTCCCGCTTCACTTTATTCTCTAATTAAACACGTTATCTTCATCATTCAGCGCTACTTCCTGCTCCTCATCCTCATCCTCATCATACTTACCACGGTTAAATTCTCGAATCTGATTGGTCAGAAGCTGTGTGTCTTTTCCGTATAACAGCGCGGCTCGGACTGTAGTTCCGGCTGTAACGTGAAGGACAGGATTAATGCGCTCGTTCTAATACACTGTCGTTTCCATAGTAACAGCTCATTCACAGGGACGTGTACAACAGTCCATCCACGTAAACGGATAAAAAAAAAGTGTGTAGTCATTGCTATGGTGAAGTTTTCTGTACGGAGACATTTATCTAATATTTACGGAAGGAGTCTCCAGTGTCAGCGCTTTGTAACAGTCAGAGGTAAAGCTGTAACTAAGTTTTCTGACGTCTTCAGGACAGAGGAGTTTACGCTTCTCTGCGGTTTCTCAGTAACATAATGCCTTATGTTTTTTATCTTATTAACTTGAATAAAGAGAATAAAGAGAGGCTGGTGAGGGAACGACTGTTTATAGCTGCTATAATGTAAGCGACAACAGGAACTAACTTGTTTGACAGACAGTAAATGTAACTATAAATGGATAAAAAGTGTGACTTGTCGTTCATTAATAAATTAGAAATTGTAATCGTGGGCAAATTGCCGTGGCGTAAGAGGAATAACGCTTCAGACCGTGCTGTTACAGGAGAATAATCCACTTCAGGTTATAATAATAATAATAAATAATCCACAGTTTGGCTTTATACCGCAAGTGATTAAATAATCCCAAATATAAAAAGCTTTACCAAGTGCGTGTAGAAATCACAAACACTCCCGCGAGCACACGGCGTGTCTGCAGCGCTCCAGCTCTGTGCTTCGGCTCGGTTTAGGCTCTCGCAAAAACTTACAGAAAAAATCTGCAACCCGAAACACACGGCGTGTTTGAGTCACTTCCAGCAGAGTCGCACGCTTTCTTCAGTCGGAAGCGGATGGAGAGAGTGCAGCACGTTCTGCTCCTACAGAGTGCACTAGGTGTCCAATAAGGACCTGCTGAAATCTACTACTTACATGTGTGGGAAGCGTCAGTAACTTTATTTAGGATTTATAGAAGAAATGTGTAGAAATTCAGATGAGTAACTCCACCCCGTTACTTTAAGAAACGTGTCTTTAGAGGAGTAGTATTTAACATTTCACTTAGAGCTTTTTTTTTTATATATATTTTTATTTTTATTCTGAAATGTGATTGAACGGTGAAAGGCTAATATGAAAACTGTATTGATTTTTTTCAGTAATAAAATTGAGTTTTATAAAAAGTGATATTAAAAAACAATCATGATGAAGCGACACAAAAACGTGGAGATGGATAAAGAAATTATTTATAATCACGTCCATCCCGAGCGGACTGTGGGGTGCCAATACTATTGCACACTCAGTAAACCGCTCAGTGAGTGAATCAGTGACCAATTATTATATTTACATTGTGATTTTCCAAAAAGTCCTTATTGTCCAAAACAAGTCTCCAAAATACCTTTCAGTGGTACTGTGTGTGCATGTGTGTAAGCGTGTGTGTGCATGTGTGTAAGCGTGTGTGTGTGTGTAAGCGTGTGTGTGTGTGTGTGTGTGTGTGTGTGTGTGTGTGTGTTAGAGAGGTAAATGGAGCTTTGCACCTTCTTTCGTAGACAGAAATTGTGCGTTTTGCACCTTCTTTTTGTAGAAGTTTGTGGATTTTGTGCACCTTGTTTTTGTAGCGAATCAGTCTGTTGGAATTTGGGAATAAAAGTGTGCGTGCGTGTGTGTGTGCACGTGTGTGTGTGTGTGTGTGTGCGCGTGTGTGTGCGCGTGCGTGTGTGTGTGAGAGAGAGAGAGAGACAGAGAGAGAGAGAGAAAGGAGGAGCCTATCTGACCCATGATGTAAATATTGATGCGACTGTTGAACAGATTTTTTACTGAGTTTGTGTTTCTTTTCGGTGGAAAGCTCTGAGCTCGCTGCTCGATGGAGATCTCCGGAGCGCTGATGTAGATGAACTTTCACACTTTTTGCTTTTTAGTGTTTTATTTCTTCTGTGTCTGAGTTTAACCCGAGTTTGCTTCCCAGATCAATAATCAGATTTTAGTCCTGAGAGTAAAACTGTACAGAAGGAAAACAGCTGCATCCAGATGTTTTATTAATAAGGTTATAGAATAGCACAGCTGTTTGTTTTTGTTTGTTCTTGTTGTTTAACAGTAAACATGTGATCTGTAACTAATCCGCAGTGAGAGTGGAGATGCCAAGTCTTTTGTAAGAATAGGAAAAGCAGAAATGTTGAGCTGTTTGAGGTATTTTTGATAATTTTGAGTTAGTTTTGAGGATCAGAGGCTGTTTCTGTTTCTGTGGCCTCCATTTTGATTTACACACACACACACACACACACACACACACACACACACACACACACACACACACAGAGCCCCTGCATGGCTCACACACGCCCCCTGCTGTACAGTCTAGTGCACTACACACAGTAGACTCCAGAGGGCGCTGTGTTCACTTTAACTCTTTAGCAGATGTTACACAGAGGAACACATTTTAGACTTTGTTTACATTATTTTGAGAAAAAAAAAACGATGTTGCCTGATGTTCTGGGTTTATTTTAGTTTTGTAAAGTTGCCTAAAGAGTGTGATTTTATATGACAGAGGGACCAGAGTCGTGCTGAGCGGATGCGTCATTTTATTACTTTATCATTTTTACTGTCTGATCAAGTCTCCGCGCCTAAAAATGCACCTTTTAATCGGGAAGGGGGATTTTACTTTATTTTAATGTTCCTGAACCACGGCACCTTGATGACGGCGTCTTCGAGGCCGGAGACTGAAACAGTGTGAGAGTTTACTGACCCTTAATCATTGTAATCTAAACCCCGCCCCCTTTTTCCTTTTTTCAAATCCATTCTGGGCTGCTGTGCATTCTGGGACAGCGACCGAGGACTGAGTGGTGTGTTTATCATATCAATCAGATCTCACTCACACACACACACACACACACACACACACACACACTCGTCTCTGCAGTACCTCTTCTGTTCCCGTGTACCTCAGAATCCTGCCTTTAACCAGTTTTCCTCAGCGTGCAGTCGGAGTGGTGAAATCTACATAACTGACATTTTGTAATAAATAAATAAATAAATAAATAAATCTACTGGACAGTGGAGAAGAGAACTACATGTACAGATGCAGTGAGACGTGCTGAGGTTTAGGGATCAGTGATGATTCATGTAATCGGCACACAAGCAGGAGTGTAAAATCTTTTTCTAAAAAAATCGATGCATTGATGCGTGTTCACTTTCTATAACTACATACCTGTACAATATAGAATGATCCATACATATAAACATACAGAAATATATATATATATACATACTGTACATTCTATAGAAGCACTAATGAGATTTACTGATTGTTTGTCGTGCACTCACAGCATGAGTTGTAACCCAGAAGCTGCTTTGAGTCCAGCGCAGCCGTGTCTGCCCCTCCTGCCCCTCCTGCCCCGCCACCCCCCCACCCCCCCCCCCCCACCCCCCCCCCCACCCCACCCCCCCCCCCCCCCCCTGCCCACACAGTGACCCTGTAATGCCCGTGTCCCATCACGCCATTCAGTCTGTGTTCAGAGTGCCAATAACTTTGTGAATCCCTAACTGTGACCCGATATTATCAAAGTATAATTGCACATTAACTACTGTAAAGAGAAAAAAGCAAAATTGAAAGAAAACATCTGGATATCTTAATAAAAAAGTTTGTAACAAATGTTTTTGTGTCTCTGAGTTTTTATTCATAATTTTTTGCTCATGCATCATGGTTTATATCAAAAATTCCACAGACTCCCTCAGTGCAGATTTATTTAATGAACATTTTTAAATCAGATATTAGGATCATTATTTAAATGTGTAAAGTAATATTCTGGATGTTTTAGGGCTGTAGAGTAACTCTGTTTTTGAGTTGTTGAAGTTCGATTAAAGACTCATTCAGCAGTCAAACAGGTGAGTAAACGAACTCGCAATCACTCGATGCTCGCAGATTTCCTCTGCTGTAACACAATAAACACAGTGATGGAGCCGACGTTGAGAACTCCACTCTCATCAGATTAAATCAAAAAATATGTTTACATATAAATATAAACAGTCCTTTAAAATACCTGTCAGTGTGTGCATGTGTATGTGTGTGAGCTGTGTGTGTAAAGTGTGTGTGAGGCTGGAGGAGATAAAGGTGCTGAAGCAGTAGATATTGTTGATGATGATGATGATGTTGATGATGTTGATGATGTAGTAGCTGTTGTTAAAACATGGTGTTGAATCGATGAGGTTCCAGAGTTCGGAGGCTGTAGACGAGCTCTTTCTCTCCACATTTCCTCTCGTCACCGCTCTCGTAACAGAAGTGATAAAAACAGTGATGTCATTTATGTTACATCCATCGCTGTTGAAGTGACTCATCACTGGAAAGGAGAAATGCTTCATTCTGATATGAATCTCAACTAAACCTTTAGCCTCAGACCTCCTCTTCATTTCTCTGATGTACAGCTGATTACAGGAGCGACAGTAAACAGGTCCTGCAGTGATGCGTGATGAAAACTGATCCTTCAGCTCCTGTGATTTCAGTGGCTGTGATGATAAACATACAGGTGGAACATTTTGAACGGCTGTTTGCAGAAGTTAAAGTGCTGTATATTCCTGTCAGGCTGATTGTTTAATTCACTCCTGATGAACGTTTCTGTCCCGTGTGTAAGAGACGAGAGAAGGTTCTTTAAAAAGGAAAACCGTCTCCAGGGCAACTTACAGAATTCTGATGTTTTTAACTTTAATTTCAGCGACTGTACTTTGCGTAACTTTCCTGCATCACCTGGCTGTGCTGGAGTTTGCTGCACTCACATCCTGGATTCTTCAGATGTAAATGTTTGTGGTAAATAGTGTGCAGTTTTACATTCAGCGTCATGTATATGTGCAGTTAAAATCGTTTTTATCATTAAGAATGAATGTGAGTTTGTTTTCTGGATGTTTTATGTTCTTCCCCTGAGCAGTGTTTAATGAGTTTATCTCCCTCAGCTTCGTGTGAATTTCCAGCGAGTTGAACGACTCTTTATGTATACCTGTGAAATGCTGCAGGAAATAGTGATGTCACTTCCTCTGAGTCCTTCAGCTTAAAGCAAAGAAAACTGGGCTTCAGTCAGGGGGTCAGAGTGTGTGTGTGTGTGTGTGTGTGTGTGTAATAACTGCTCTATACACACAGACCTTGAGTGTTTTTCTTCTCAGTTCCTGCAGTGGAGTCGTGAGTCCAGCGCGGCCTCGATTAACAGACGTTTCAGTCTGAATGCAGATGGAGTGCTTTTCTTTATCTCCTCTCTGTATAAGTGACTGCAGCGGGTAGATTCTGATGTGATACATGTGAAGTGAAGTGAAGTGACTTGTGGCCAAGTGTGGGGACCCATACTCGGAATTTGTGCTCTGCATTTAACCCATCCAAGTGCGCACACACACACACCGTGAACACACACACCCGGAGCAGTGTGCAGTGCCGGGGAGCAGTTGGGGGTTCGGTGCCTTGCTGAAGGGTCTGACCTCAGTGGTGGTATTGAGTGTGGGAGAGACGCTGGTCATTCACTCCCCCACCTACAATCGCTGCCGGACCCGAGACTCGAACCCACAACCTTCAGGTTCACCTTCGGGTTACAAGTCCGACTCTCTATCCATTAGGCCACGACTGCCCCCGAATTATTAAATGTGATTAATCAGAACTAAATGAATTTGCTGATCTGATTAATCACTGAATTTATTTATAGTAATGATCAGTGGTAATCATTAAGCAGTCAGCTGATGGGAGAGATTTAAAGGCTTATTGGTGAAATGTTATCTTCTTGTGTTTAGGTCAGTGATGTAAACAAATCCCACAGACTCGCTCTGTTCAGATTTATTTTAATGAAATATTCTAATATTCAAATGTTTGCAATAATAATCTGTTTACTTGTTTTAACTGTGAAATTTCCACCAGCAGAACATTTATAACCTGCTCGTTTTACACATACTGAAGTGAACTGTAAGCACTCTCACAGTTTATAATATAATATAATATAATATAATATAATATAATGTATATACATAATATAAACCTCTCATACAGACACAGATAGTGGTTTATTGTACACTGTGTGTATGTAAATGTTCAGTAGCTCACACACACACACACACAGCTCTTTCCTCTGAAGAAGGCGCCATTAAACCCTGTGTGACGTGTCTCAGGCGGAAACAGCTGGATCCTCCCCCTAAAAGGCCACAGGAAGCTCCGCGCGCTCTGTTTTTCCATCACCATATAAGGGTATCAGAGGTGACGACATCAGCGTGCTAAATATGGCCACAGGAAGTAGAGCCCGCCTCCGCACGCAGGGTTTTCCGCCGAACCGGTGCCAGAAGCGGATGTCCATATATGGTCATAAGAGAAAACCAGGGAAAAGGAGTGAAAGTATTGTTGTATAACAAATACAACTTTCTAATTCTTAAATTAATAATATTACAATTTAATGCACTACCTTTAGGTTTTATTTATTTAGTTAGGACAAACTAGTTTAATTATTATTAATTACTTTAAAAACATTCTGTAATATAATAGAATGGATTCTATTTGAATTATTCTATGTTTTATTAAGTACAACTTCTAATTTAATTTAATCCGATTTAATCTAATAATAAGTGTGTGTGTGTAATTTAACAGAAGCTGTAAGGAACAGAAACATAAAAACCTCTTTAATGTCTGTTCAGTGTTCAGGCCTACTGAGAGGAACAGTCTGAAATTAAAATAATATATATATATTTATATATATAAACAGAGAGAGAGAGAGAGAAACCCGTTTGGCACGTTTATTTTTCCAGGAAGAAAAACAAGGGCGGAGCCAATCTGTCAATCACACCGCTGACGTCACAAAAGTACATAAAGCCGACCGTGAGCGCGCGTCCTTCTGATTCCGCGTCTGTTCCACACAAGCGAAGATCAACAAGTTTCAGAACACAAACAGAGTGTTTAAAGACAGATCTGATTAAAGTGAAAGTCCTCAGGACAGATGGAGGTGTGTGTAGAAGCCAAGCGGGTCATGGTGCAGGCTCTGAGCAAAATGTACAGCTCCCGAAACCAGCGCGGAGGAATTCCGCTGCACCGCAGCCTCCTGCTCACTCTGGTGATGAGAGCCGCCCGGGAC
>NC_069722.1:25954925-25959925 GCF_027358585.1 Pangasianodon hypophthalmus
ATGAAATGTTTACCATACAAAAATAATGGACAGCCATAAATAGGTTTTTCATATCATTGTGTTTCACTGTGTTTATTAAACACTGAAGCCGGCGTTTGATGTGTTTGATGTGTTTATTAAACACTGAAGCCGGCGTTTGATGTGTTTGATGTGTTTAATAAACACTGAAGCCGGTGTTTAATGTGTTTATTAAACACTGAAGCCGGCGTTTGATGTGTTTGATGTGTTTAATAAACACTGAAGCCGGCGTTTGATGTGTTTATTAAACACTGAAGCCGGCGTTTGATGTGTTTGATGTGTTTATTAAACACTGAAGCCGGCGTTTGATGTGTTTATTAAACACTGAAGCCGGCGTTTGATGTGTTTGATGTGTTTAATAAACACTGAAGCCGGCGTTTGATGTGTTTATTAAACACTGAAGCCGGCGTTTGATGTGTTTGATGTGTTTATTAAACACTGAAGCCGGCGTTTGATGTGTTTATTAAACACTGAAGCCGGGGTTTGATGTGTTTGATGTGTTTAATAAACACTGAAGCCGGTGTTTGATGTGTTTATTAAACACTGAAGCCGGTGTTTGATGCGTTTGATGTGTTTATTAAACACTGAAGCCGGGGTTTGATGTGTTTGATGTGTTTAATAAACACTGAAGCCGGCGTTTGATGTGTTTATTAAACACTGAAGCCGGGGTTTGATGTGTTTGATGTGTTTAATAAACACTGAAGCCGGTGTTTGATGTGTTTGATGTGTTTATTAAACACTGAAGCCGGTGTTTGATGCGTTTGATGTGTTTATTAAACACTGAAGCCGGGGTTTGATGTGTTTATTAAACACTGAAGCCGGCGTTTGATGTGTTTGATGTGTTTAATAAACACTGAAGCCGGCGTTTGATGTGTTTGATGTGTTTAATAAACACTGAAGCCGGCGTTTGATGTGTTTGATGTGTTTAATAAACACTGAAGCCGGCGTTTGATGTGTTTGTGATGTTGTTTATCAGAATTAGATCAGACTGTGAGGATCAGACTGAGGATCAGACTGCAGTGATGACGTCACTGGTAATGGACACGCCTCCGTATTAACATTTACTTCGGATATTAAAGTTTTTTGTTTGTTACAGAAATTATTAACACGCTGCGTTTATATGAATATTTTTGTGATGCAGGCAAACAGCAGCTCCTCCACTGAGTACATCGTCCGAGTACCGAAGTGAGTTCAGCACCTACACCCTTCAACACCTACACCCTGTAACACCTACACCCTGTAACACCTACACCCTTCAACACCTACACCCTGTAACACCTACACCCTTCAACACCTACACCCTGTAACACCTACACCCTTCAGCACCTACACCCTTCAGCACCTACACCCTGTAACACCTACACCCTGTAACACCTACACCCTGTAACACCTACACCCTTCAGCACCTACACCCTTCAGCACCTACACCCTGTAACACCTACACCCTTCAACACCTACACCCTTCAACACCTACACCCTGTAACACCTACACCCTGTAACACCTACACCCTGTAACACCTACACCCTTCAGCACCTACACCCTGTAACACCTACACCCTGTAACACCTACACCCTTCAGCACCTACACCCTTCAGCACCTACACCCTGTAACACCTACACCCTTCAACACCTACACCCTGTAACACCTACACCCTTCAACACCTACACCCTTCAGCACCTACACCCTTCAGCACCTACACCCTGTAACACCTACACCCTGTAACACCTACACCCTGTAACACCTACACCCTTCAGCACCTACACCCTTCAACACCTACACCCTTCAGCACCTACACCCTGTAACACCTACACCCTTCAGCACCTACACCCTGTAACACCTACACCCTGTAACACCTACACCCTTCAGCACCTACACCCTGTAACACCTACACCCTGTAACACCTACACCCTGTAACACCTACACCCTTCAGCACCTACACCCTGTAACACCTACACCCTGTAACACCTACACCCTTCAGCACCTACACCCTGTAACACCTACACCCTTCAGCACCTACACCCTTCAACACCTACACCCTTCAACACCTACACCTACACCCTTCAGCACCTACACCCTGTAACACCTACACCCTTCAGCACCTACACCCTGTAACACCTACACCCTTCAGCACCTACACCCTGTAACACCTACACCCTGTAACACCTACACCCTTCAGCACCTACACCCTTCAGCACCTACACCCTGTAACACCTACACCCTGTAACACCTACACCCTTCAGCACCTACACCCTTCAGCACCTACACCCTTCAGCACCTACACCCTTCAGCACCTACACCCTGTAACACCTACACCCTTCAGCACCTACACCCTGTAACACCTACACCCTGTAACACCTACACCCTGTAACACCTACACCCTTCAGCACCTACACCCTGTAACACCTACACCCTTCAGCGCCTACACCCTTCAGCACCTACACCCTTCAGCACCTACACCTACACCCTTCAACACCTACACCTACACCCTTCAGCGCCTACACCCTTCAGCGCCTACACCCTTCAGCGCCTACACTCTTCAGCGCCTACACCCTTCAACGCCTACACCCTGTAACACCTACACCTACACCCTGTAACACTTACACCCTTCAACACCTACGCCCTGTAACACCTACGCCCTGTAACACCTACGCCCTGTAACACCTACGCCCTGTAACACCTACGCCCTGTAACGCCTACACCCTTCAACACCTACACCTACACCCTGTAACGCCTCCGCCCTGTAACGCCTCCGCCCTGTAACGCCTCCGCCCTGTAACGCCTACACCTTTTAGATGTAGATGTTAACAGGCAGATGTTGTGTTGTGTTGTGCACAGGCGTGTTGTGCGTGTTGTGTTGTGCGTGTTGTGTTGTGTTGTGCACAGGCGTGTTGTGTTGTGCGTGTTGTGTTGTGTTGTGCACAGGCGTGTTGTGTTGTGCGTGTTGTGTTGTGCGCAGGCGTGACAGTGATGGTTTGTCGTGTATTGGTCCAACAGGAACACGAGTAAAAGGTACAGCATCATGGCTTTTAACGCTGGAGACAAAGTGAACTGTTCCACATGGACTCAGGTGAGAAATATAAACTTCCTCCTGCTCCCAGGTGCTGCGGCTTTAAAGTATTTAATATTTTCACAAACAGAACCAACTGAGTTTGTAAGAAAATATTGAAGGAGAAAATATTCCTTCAGGAGCGGGCGGGGTTGGGATTAAAAACATTCCGGCACACATCTCTACTGTGATATAAAATTTGAGCATTTCCTCCTTTTTTCCTTCTCCTTCTCTTCTCCTTCTCTACTTCCTCTTCTCTGTCTCCTCCTCCTCTTTCCCTTCTCCATCTGTTTCTCTTGTCTTTCTCCACCTTCCCCATCTTCTCCCCTTCTTCTTCTCCACCTCCTCTTTTCTTTCTCCTCTTCCTGCTTTTGCTTTTTTATGTTTTCAGGCTCGGATGGAGCGGGATCTGAGTAACCGGAGGATGTACGGAGAGGAGGAGACGCCTGAGGGAGCTGCTGGCAGTGAGTTTGGTAAAAAACAGAGGGAGGAGGCACGCAGGAAGAAGTTTGGGATTGTAACCCGCGAGTTTAAGGTGGAGGACCAGCCGTGGATCCTCAAAGTGAACGGGAAAGCAGGGAAAAGGTGCCCCCCCCCCCCCCCCCCAAACACATACACACAGATGAGATGTAAACAGCTATACGGTCAGTTACTGTAATAAGTCGACTGTGTTCAGGTTTAAGGGGCAGAAGAAAGGAGGAGTGACGGAGAACGCTTCATACTACATCTTCACGCAGTGTGCTGACGGAGCGTTCGAGGCATTTCCTGTTCACGCCTGGTACAACTTCACCCCGGTGGCTAAACACCGCACGCTCACCGCCGAAGAGGCCGAGGAGGAGTGGGGCAGGTATTTAACCCGCATGAGGGGGATTACTGTCACTTCCTGTCCAAGAGGAGGTCTGGAAATGACATGTTTGTGTTTATGTTGTGAATGTTTGTGATTAATAGTGTCTGAGGAATGAGTGGATCTGAGTCCCAGGTTCTGAAGTTGAACATCTGAGAGACGTTTTTGTGCTCTGACTCAAATTAATGACGTTAGTGAATAAATAATGAGCTTAATGAGCATTCATAAAAAGTGAAAAACTTGGTAACGTACGCTTTAAAGAACAAACACAGCAGATGTGAAAAGGTTCTGATAAACTCCTGCAGTGGTTCTGTTTATAACCATACTACTGTTTCCTGTTACTTTTTTAATAATATTTCATCATACTCGTTTATTGTTTTCAGTAAACAACTTTTAACGTTTTACATTCTGAAGCTGTGAAGTGATGAGATAGCATGATGTGCTGGAAACCATGACGCCGACCGTGACGCGCCGACCGTTACGTTCTGACTCCATCTTAGAGCTGAAGTGTGTGAGTTTATCTCAGAAAGCTGTGTGGATTTGACTGAGCCCTGTTTCGTGTTCAGGAGGAATAAAGTGGTGAATCACTTCAGCATCATGCTGCAGCGGCGACTGAAGGAGCAGGAACATGGTGAGGAAGAGGAGGAAGAGGGAGAAAAGGGGGCAAAGAAGAAAAAGAAGAAGAAAGGTGGCCAGGGAGGAGACCTGCGTATTCATGATTTAGACGATGATCTGGAGTTGAGCAGTGATAACAGTGAGAGCAGTGCAGGAGAAGGTATGAGAGAAAACACAGAGAGAGCTGAAACTGGAAGCTTCTACTTTGCATATACGTTTACATTTTCTCCATTCGCACGTTGTTGGAATGTTATTTTGAAACGTTGCAGACGGAGAAGGTCGGGCGAAGAATAAGAAGGAGAACAGCTCAAAGGCCAAGGGGAAGAAGAAGAAGAAGAAGAAGGGCAGTGATGCGGAGGGACATGAGGACAGCGATGATGGAGACTTTGAAGGTCTGGAAGTGGACTACATGTCAGATGAGAGCAGGTAACCGGGGTGCCAATATTTAATAACGCGCATGTTTATTGCCTTGTTTG